>NC_091125.1:31941144-32247811 GCF_040183065.1 Periplaneta americana
TGTATCCTATATGATACCTAGTGAATTTAAGGGTTAAAGTACTGTCAGAATTTACATTTCCAACGAGAATGCCTCGATCCCATATTCCTCTTTAAAGTATTCAAAAGAGATATAAACGACGAATTATTTAGGTAACAATACTGGCTTACGTTTGTCTTTGCAAAGGGTCTTTTTTACTCCAAAAATTATTACTTTTTTTAGCATGTTGAAATGTATAAAAAGTACAAAATTATGTTTTTAAATTATTACCTATGTGTAAAGAAAATTTAAACATAGGAAATGCATTATTTGTTAAAAAAAATTAATGACGCGTTTACAATAGCATGCGTATATTATGTAATAATGCATGCCAAAGTTTAATTCTATTGTTATTACCATTAATATATTAGTTAGCACATAATAAATAAATATTATTTTTATTAGGAGTCTGCATTTGGCTTACTTGTGAACGTGAATATTTCAGCATGCAGCTCATGTATATTTCTGCAAGATCCCAGGCCTCTTTTAGGTGCGTGGCACCTGCAGGCTAGGAACCCCTCGCTCTAATACACCAGCGCACCACTATGGCCAACACTTGTAATTTATGGATGATACTCCCGGTAACTGTCTAGCTCACACTCCCATATATTATTCATTGCCGTGGGGTGGCTGGAAACTGCCATCGTAATATAGTATGTAACGTTCTGTGCACTGTTCTTTGATTACCCACACCAGAGTTTACAAAAAAATGCTGTCTTCAAGTTTTCATCACAGAATGATTTAAAATAACAAGAACACTTGAATAGTTCTTCAACGTAAAATTAAATTTCACAAATCATAAGAAATGCGGTATACGTTTAATGATTATGTATGGTTATAAATCATGCAGAAAAACATAACTGTTTGTAATAACAGACTGTTTAACTAGTCTTCCCTCTGAACACATTTATTATTCGTACTTTCACAAGTAACTTCGTAGCACACATGTATTAAAGATAAACGAGACGGAAAACCAAAAACAGTATGAGTGAATGAAAAGATGACGACGATGATGATGATGATGATGATGATGATGATAATGATAATGATAATGATAATGATAACCATAACACAGGCCTGCCATGAAAAAACTGTAAAACATTTTTAGCCCTACATTATGTACTTTTGTGTGCTGAAGCCAGAAATGACATCAAAAATGGCACATCACGCATCATTTTTACACAAAACTATATTTTATTTTTATATTAGGCCTATTAATATACTAGTGATTTTGATGGATCCATAACCCAGTGCTCTAACGTAAAATGTTGTACTAACCAATTGATGAGGATCAGAAACATAATCTAGAAGACTATGTGATGTAGAGAGTGAAAGTCCTGAAGAGTTTAGCAGTTTGAACTCAATGATTTTACATCTTGATTACACAACTTTTAACACTGTATCACTTCGAAACATGTAAACCAGGTACGATAGAATTTAACACGAGAAAGTCATATAATACGTATTCCGTCAATGATTTAATAAGAGATTTAGGATTGTCCAAGGAAAAGCTGAGCTCTTATGCTCCAGTTTAAAATAAATAGCTGAATTTGCTGGCACCAGGAACATTTCTTCATTGGTACAGGAGTAGAGAAGAGGAATTTACGCCCTGCTCTTCATAAGAGGGTGTCTTAGTACATTGCAGTGATATTCCTCGTTTAATACGAAATGGATGAATGGAGACTTCTATCTATTCCTCCAAAAGAAGTCTGAAGGCAGTGATGAGTGCTTTTGCACAATGACAAGTATGCTCCGTTACCTGTTGGTCATTCGGTACACCTTGAAGAAACTTATGAGAATCTTGAACTAGTTCTTACAAAGATAATCTATAAAGATCATAACTGAATGATCTATGGAGATCTGAGAGAGTTATGCATGATTCTTGATCAGCAGACTGGTTATACTAAGTTTGCATATTTCCTCTGTGAATGGGACAGCAGAGCAAGAAGCTGTCATTGGGAAGAAAAACATTGGTTGCAAAGAATATTTGTTGAACCTCACACAAGAAGAAAAGCAACAAACGGAACTTTACCATGAAGAGAACAAGGCGGCATAAAGCATTTTACTAAATGTGAGTTGTTAATTATGAAAATCTAATAGTTTTTGTAAAATATACCTTTAATATTTGCCACAGGACATGTTTTACTTAATCACTTTTCTATATTAAATTCAATAACGCTACATTGACATTGGTGAAAGTGTCAATGCATGTTGCGGAAAAATGGTACGTAATAAAGAAAATTTGAGTTCAGGTTTGGATTGAGCACCACAAGACATCGTAAATGTAGCATATGTTTTCAGAAAAGTTTTTATGACCCTTAATTTTGCAGGCCTGTGTAATTATAGTAATAATAATTATATAAACATAAACATAATAATTTTATTTATATACCGATTTCTAATGTTTACACATCTATCTGTGCCTAAGTCTTATGGCCAGTTTTTCCAAGTAATGTTTAATTTGGCTTAACAAATGTTAAATTAACAGCTGGTTTATTTTTAACGTTTTGTTAAGATATTTTCCATTTTTCCAACATAATTTTGTTTAAAATAACCAACGCTTAACTTTAACTGTCGTTAATACTATTCTAACTACTCAACAGCAGTTGGTAATGATTTTGCATATATAAGACAACTTCTTATTGGCTGATATTATTATTTAAATTCTGTACTATGGAGTAAGTCATGAAACATGTGTAAAATCGTAACCTATTACAGTAGCCATGATTCATACAGTACAGAGAATTGATAAATGAAAGTTGCATTGACTGCTATTGAATAATAATAATAATTATTATGTATGGTTACATTTTATAATGCTAAATATGAATTTCTGTTTAGAAAAATCTCAGCATTGTGACCACCAGGTGACAATAATTACACGAATGTGTGTGTAGTCAACTGTACAGAAAACCCCGAGGAGAATTCCGTATCATATAAAATTCTCTAATTTAGGTTCATGTATAAATTATATGTAATTTCGTCCTAAAGAAGCAATTGCTGCTGAAACATTTTATTATTTACTCAATGCGTATTTTGAAGCACTATTGACATCGGCTATAGTTGAAGAGCTAGTAACATAGAATCTAGAGTTAATAGTAGCTAGTGAATTGAAACAAGTGGCCTATTTCAACTAGGTAACATACAACTGAGTTTTATTTTAAGACATGAAAGTGATTATTATAACTACATACCGGTACCTAAGAAATATTAGTAAATTAATACATAATGTGCATTCAAACATAACAAAACTTAATTGGTATATTAACTTTCATTTATTAGAATTATATTATAGCTAGCGATAAGATATGTTTACACTGGCTTTAAAACAGAAGCGAAAGAGCTGGATTCTTGGAATTTATAATCGTTTTCTTTCCGATGGAAATTTAATTTTCCAGCAGGATAATCACCCCGCGCACACCGCCATAAACGTTCAAAGACGGTTCACGGAAAAGCATGAAAAAGAGGATTGACAAATATCGAGACATCCCACCTCAAAATCCAGATCAGTTCTGGGATCAAGTTCTGGTTACCTGGGAAGATTTCGCTAAGGACCAGAACTATTTCCGCGATCTGGTGGACTCAATGCCTCGAAAATGCCAGGCAGTGATAGACGCCGATGGCATGTGGACAATGTATTAGATCCACATGTGTATTTCTTTTATTTTTCTTTAATTTGTTTGTTTATCTTTGTTTTATTTCGGGAAGAAAATTGATCTCCCAAGAGTTTTTTAAATTCTCCTAGTGGAGCCAGAGTTGCGAAATAATAAGTTCCACTACACAAAATTATAAAAATGAAGAAAGGTAACATGTATAAAAATTAGTTACGTTAAAAAAAAAGTTATCGCCGAGAACCGAACACGGGCACCTGGGATGGCAAGCCAACACGCTACTGACTACTCTATCTGGGTACCGTGACGTATACAGCGCGACGAGGCACATATAGCTGCTAGGCTTGAAGTCTACGGACACAGCTCACATACAAACGTAATCGTGTAAATATTTCAATGTTCAGTACTAGTTAATGTTTCATTTGGACTGATTTACTGAAGCTTGGTGAAACCGCCCCTTACTCTAAACATTCCTCAAAGAGAAACATAACATGTTACTTTCACAACTTTTGTCTGAACAGCTGTGGTGTTATCAGCCATGTTTAACTGTTTGTTAAATGAGTTAACGGCCTGAAATCCTACATTTAAAGTTAACAAACGGTTAAGAATCTGTTAAGCCAAACTGGTGTTGAACAAATGGAAAAACTGTATTTAACAAACTGTTGAAGGTTTAACAGTCGTTAAGTCTTCTAACAATACTTGGACAAACCGGCCATTAAAGTTTTATCCATCCAATCCATGTCGTTCAGTCTGCAGTCTCTCATCCCTGTTCTGGTCTCTTGTAGCCTTGAATTTGGAGATCTCCCTTTCCTTCTTCTCCCAGGCGGACACCATTCCAGTACCTTTTAGGTAACCTTTCTTGTGGCATTCTTCTCACATGCGCATACCAGGTCAGCTGCTTATATCTCACATAACCCAAAACAGAATGTTGAATGTTCATTCATCTCGTATAACTATTTTTTCCTTAATTTCGAATGTCTCGCTGATCTTAAAAAATCCATTTCCATTGTCATGAGTTTTGATGCTAACTTTTTATTAAATTTCCATGTTTTAGCACCATATGTGACAGTATTATTGACTATTGAATTATATATATATTTTCCATTGTTATATATCTGTCTCATTCAACATTCAACATTGCTGTTACTCTTAATAATAATAATAATAATAATAATAATAATAATAATAATAATAATAATAATAATAATAATAATAATAATAATAATAAAGGGGAATGTTTTTGTTATCTTAAATGAAGTTCCCCTAGCACCAAAAATTTTCGTTTCACGTCCCATGTGATAATATTCATTTTTGTATGGGACCGGTGCCCACTCAGCATCGTGATGCACTTGAGGAGCTACGATAGGTAGCGAAATCCGGTTTCGCAAACCAGCTATAACGTCTGGTGGGCTCATGGTGCTAACCACACGGTACCTCCATTCTGGTTGTATGACCGTTTACCTCTGCGTCGGCATGTGGACATGAGTCCAGCAGCCGGCTTTGGCCCTTCATGGGCTGTAGCGCCACGGATTTACTTTACTTCACTTTTTATCTCTCACTAAAATGAGAAATGTATGGACTGTTAATACATTTCTTTTAGCTTGTCGACTATCTTTTTCAAACCGAACTGTGGGGTCAAGAATAAGGCTTCTTTCATTTTGGCGATCAATATGAGTCCGGAAATACTGAATTTCTATGTAAGTCTTGCAAGTATGATCAGTGTGTTTGTTTGCTGGAATTATTATCGTGCATTCTATGTACATTATTTCAGATAACCTGTTCAAAATGTCAATCTTTTGCAGGAATACAGGCCACTGCTCGTCGTCTCATCGAGATTCCAACATGCTTGGCCAACACGCTCACCATTTTTCAACTCATTACATTTCTTTCTGTGGGGTATTTAAAGTTGTTGGAGTATTTGAATCTGTTGATAATGAAGGAACTCTCCGTCAGCGAAATCTGCAAGGCTGTCAGACAATAAGAACTGTGCCAGGAATTTGGGAGCATGTACGGACCTCGATGAGACCACAAGCTGCGTCCTGTATTCAGTTATGAGTTGGACATTTTGAACAGTTCACCTAAGGAAATGTAAACAGAATGCAACATAATAATTTCAGCAAACGTACTGGAGCGTACTATGATCATAGTTGCAAGCCCTACTCAGAAACCAAGCATTTCCGGACCCATGTTGATATAACCATTTTTTCTTCAATACATATGAGGAATCCATGCCTGAAGTTTTGCCCACTTTTGTCCGTTACTCAGTATAATTCGGAAATTGTAAACACATTATCATTTGATGTAATACTTTTCTTCACTTGCTGTAAGTTTTGTTTTTTAAGTTCTAGCTTTGCTTGTTAAGATTTGTGTGATGGGATAATATTGAAATAAAAGTGACAAATGTAGGGCTAGCTGACACGTCATTGCTGCTATATCTTTTGCATAAGACCAATAAGAACAAATGGAAGTGCGCACACTATCTCGATGTGACCCTCGACATGAGTCCGGCAAGTCCGGATTTTTCTTTCTATCGGCTTTCTTTGGGTTTTCGGCATTTGGCACTTTACTGATGCATCAAAACGTCTAACGACGCGGAAAATATGAGAGCCACTACTGTAGATCGACTGACATCACCTGGCCCACCTTTCACCCAGCAGCTCAGTTCCAACTCGTCATTATCAGCTTGTTGAATTTCTCTCCGGCGTCTCCAGTGTTGTCACCTACTCTCTATTAGTGGTCGACATGGTAGTTATCACCATCCTTAATGACGATTTGATCAGACGTGGCAACACAGTAACTGATGCAATCATGAGAATCGTACTCCAGTTCCAAGTAGCTTGGTATTCCTACACCGCAGCTGGTAAGTGATAAGTACTGCACTAGCTCTCGATTTTCTAGGTCAGAGCCAAAGACAGTTTGGTAGTGCAGTAGTCGATCTGATCCAGTTTCTCTAATTCTTTCCGCAGTTTTATTCTTTTTAACCATCCATAATGATAACTCGAGTGTTTTAATAATAATAATAATAATAATAATAATAATAATACTGATTTATTTTAGTTGGTAGAGTTAACACCGCAACCACTCAACCAGCAAAAAGTATACATACACAATGTATAAACTTACAAAGAATTCAACAATTTGATTTAGATAAGAGTTACATGTATACAAGAGCCATTTACGAATTAAACAGCAAAATACTATGAACTATTAATTAAACAATGAAATACGTACTGTGTATCAGAATTAAGCTAACATACATAGAATGTTAATATATTTCAAATAACGTTAGATAATAGAAAGAGATTATTATGAGACAATTTTGAAAATACAGCATTATCCGAATGCATGTCTGAAGGAAGAAGTAACAATGTATACAGTGATAGTTTAAGTCAGTATGATTGGAGTGAAATGCTAAGAAGGTTATCTTTTAAGCCGTTTTTAAAAGTGTTTATTGTCTTGCAGCCCCTAATACTTTGTGACAAGGAATTCCATTGTCGCGAGGTGGATACTGTAAAAGATGAAGAATAACAAGATGTTCTATGAAGTGGTATACTTAACGCGCCACAGATAAGTGATCTGGTATTTACGTCGTGGTTAGAGTATAGATAAGAGAAACGAGACGAAAGGTAATTTGGTGTTGAAGTGTGCAGAATTCGAAAGAATATAGATAAAGAGTGTAAAGTTCTACGTTCTTTAAGTCGGAGCCACGAAAGACTTGCGAAGGACAGTGATATGTGATCATATCGTCGGACATGTTTTATTCCTTGTTATTAACAAAAATACAGCTCAGGAGCAGACATCATTGTCGTTGATAATGGGAAATGTCAACATTGGATAGCGAAAAGTTTAAGGCACTCAAATGATGTTTTTAACAAAAATATTTTGTAAACTCGTTTACCGGCTAGCGCACAATGTAGCCCTATCTCTTAACCGTCGAGTCGGCTGGATGTTCAGTTGTTGGCTGCAGCGAAAGAACAGTTAGTACATTACCATTCAAGCACCAGTAAATCATCGAATCCCTGCTTCAGAGAAGAGCTGCCGAATCCATGAAATTATCGCTAGACTTAGGGAATATTTGTGCTATTTAGTAAAATACTGCATATACACTACCTATTTAAAAGAATTTCTTCTTTGTTTTGGAAATTCATACGCAAGTTACAAAATGCATGAATATAGAGACGTATGAACTTCGAACTTCTCAAAGATTTTTTCATGGCTGTGCTTCCACAATATCGTGAAAATTCTATTTAACTTTATTACGTTCGTTATAATGAGGGGGCAGAAAATTACCCACGCTGCAAAATAACTGTGGGCTGGAAGATCCTGTACACTACATTTCATTTTACGAATATTAAAGTGTAGGTGGTTTAAATTACCAGACTGCCTTTTATTAGTTTAACATACCCGAGTTTAAAAAATCCTGTCAAAAGAAAGTGCCTGGAAGTCATTTGAAAGCGCGTCTATTCTGTGTTAAAGGTCGACCTCACCCAATGTCAATAATAATGAAAATACAGTAATTTACGAGTAACTAGAGAAAAGCTGAGTCATTATTCATAACCAGACAGCTGATTTTAGCTAAAGGCCTTTTTCCTCCTGAATAGCTACATACACAGAATGTTATACCAATGAAGTCCAAAATGCATTGGATTCTAATGACCTGGATATATCTATGTTCAATACAGACTCTTATTTTTACCTGTTCGTCGTATTTTTGAACACGGGACATCATTTTATTTTTACTTTAATTTTTATTGCACCTGAGTTTTTTAATGTACTTCACTCCCACCCCCTCTACTAGTACACCTCCAACCGTTCTCCACACACAACCAAGCGGAAAGAGTCAAAGTCGCCTTACGGTCATAGTAAACACAAACAGTACTGAGTTAGTGAGTATAGTACGTTCCAGAAGTATGTTCGCGTTTTCCATTGACGAAAGTGCTTTCAATATTGAATCATATTCTCGCACAGGTACTGTCGTCCGTTTTCCTACGTCATTTCCCGGATTCCCCCACCCGCTTCTGCTCACCTCTGTGTAAAGGCTAGTGATTGGGCTGTCTTAGCTCTTTTCTGAAAACATTAATTTCTGTTAGAAATTGGATATATACGTAATATTATACCACTGTTTAAAATAACTTAAATAAAAGGTCCTCGTTAATTAATTGTCACGTGATTTCCCCCCTTTCTACTACCCTGCGACAAAACCACTTGGACGATAGGAAATAGCATGTGTGAGTAATTTGATCTTTTTGGATCGGGCGGAAGTGAAGATTGAATTTACAGTATGTAAGATACTCTTTTATAGAGTAGGTACAGAATTATTTCAACATGAGTTACTAGTACCAAGAACAAAACTGGTAATTGGAATTAAGTATAATAATCTATAGTGCGATAATATGCAAAAATGAACTGAAGGCTGTATCGAAATGAACGGCCACCATTTTCAAAATTATGTTTAAACATCCATATTATGATTATTTTTCAATTTACTGTAACGTCATTCTCTATATTGTACGCTAATGTGCTGTAGACAGTATAATGTACACTGCATAATGAATACGTCCGCATGGATAGCTCAGTTCGTGAGTAAAAACACTTATTGTTAATACAGTACAGTATTATGATTAAAGATAAAAAGGTAAAGGTATCCGTCACACGCCATGAAGGCATTTGGGGGGGGCATGGAGGTAGAGCCCCATGCTTTCCATGACCTCGGCACTAGAATGAGGTGGTGTGGTCGGCACCACGCTCTGACCGCCTTTTACCCCCGGGAAAGACCCAGTACTCAATTTTATAGGAGGCTGAGTGAACCTCGGGGCCGTTCTGGAAGTTTGGCAACGAGAAAAATCCCATCACCACTTGGGATCGAACCCTGGACCTTCCAGTCCGTAGCCAACTGCTCTACCAACTGAGCTTCCCGGCCACCATGATTAAAGATAAACCTAATGAAAATTATCGAACTCAAAATCGTGATATTTCCTACTTTACGTAAATGGATGAACTACTTTTCTTCCCTCATATACCTAGTAAAGTGATTTGTTTGTATTTTACGCCAGTAACATCGAACTCCAGTCGTAGAAAGTAGTATCAAACGGTGTTTCCGGTTCTCAACCATTAATCCAAAAGTATAGCCAGGTTGATATTAAAAATGGTAGTAAAAATAAAATGATGTCCCTATATAACTTCTTTCATTTTCATATATATTTTCGTCTATTATCCAGTGTAATATAACATATAATTATGTATGTATGTGTGTATGTATGTATGCACGTATGTATGTATGTATGTATGTATGTATGTATGTATGTATGTATGTATGTATGTATGTATGTATACATCACCAGCATAGCTCAGGCGGTAGCGCGTTTGACTGCTGATCCGGAGTTGCGCTCGGGCGTGTGGGTTCGATTACCGCTTGGGTTGATTGATTACCTGGTTGGATTTTTTCTGAGGCTTTCTCCAACCGTAAGGCGATTGTCAGGTAGACTGTGGCGAATCCTAGGTCTCATCTCGCCAAATGTCATCTCGGTATCACCACTTGCATCGAAGCTAAATAAGCTAGTAGTTGATATAACGTCGTTAAATATCCAAATGAAACATGTACGTACACATTTAATTTCATCGTATCTTGTAAGGAAATAGTTCTGAATGTAAGTGGTTTATTTTAAATAAAGAAAGTGAAACTTCATTATCTAAAAACAAGGTTTCATGTGGAAAGATTTCTCATATCAAACCACTAAATGTGTACAATTTACAAGACTCTTTTCTAAGAAGTACAAATTGTTTATTTTTAATACGTCTGATCTTTCGAAAGACTTCTTTAAGAAACGCAGCATCTACTTGACCGTAAAGAATTCCAGTTGAATATTCATACTGTGAATTTATAGGTACAAGTTAATTTAATGTATTAAAATGTCATGTAGAAGTCTAGTGATATGTTATGTATGGTTCCGCTCAATTACTTCTACAAACTTTGCATTGCTTACAATAGATGTATATATATTCATGAAAAACTTGACTAATGATGCCTTATACGTTTCAGTTTTAATTTAGTGTTATTATTCTAAAGGAACCTCAATTATGTAAGTTATATTCATTGTGTTTTCCTTAAATGACTGGTTGAATAAATATGTCAATTGTACATGTTTACACACAATTAGGCAGTTAATACTGAAGTGTTAATTATTGTAAACCGACTGAATTCATACATATAGGCCTATAGCGTAATAGATCGACTATTAATCAGATTTTTTATATTCGGCAGATAATGGAGAAAAAATGGTAGTATAACGGTACAATACATAAGTTATTCATAGATTTCAAAAAGGCATATGACCCGGTTAAGAGATAAGTTTTATATAATATTCTTATTGAATTTGGTATTCCCAACAAATTAGTTCGATTAATTAAAATGCGTCTCAGTGAATCTTAGCCTACAGCAGAGTCCGTATAGGGCAGCTTCTATCTGATGCTTTTCCAATTCACTGCGGCTAAAGCAAGGAGATGCTCTATCACCTTTACTTTTTAACTTCGCTCTAGAATATGCCATTAGGAAAGTTCAGGATAACAGACAGGGTTTGGAATTGAACGGGTTATATCAGCTTCTTGTCGTGACGTGAATATGTTAGGAGAAAATCCACAAATTATTATGGAAAATACGGAAATTTTACTTGAAGCAATTAAACCGATAGGTTTGGAAGTGAACCCCAAAACGACAAAGTGTATGATTATGTCTCGTGACCAGAGTATTGTACGAAATGGAAATATAAAAATTGGAGATTTATTCTTCCAAGAGGAGGAAAAATTCAATATCATGGAGCAAGAGTAACAAATATGAATGACACTCGGGAGGAAATTAAACGCAGAATAAATATGGGCAATGCGTATTATTATTCGGTTGAGAAGCTTTTATCATCTAGTCTGCTGTTAGAATCTATCAAACAGTTATAATACCGGTTGTTCTGTATGATTGTGAAACTTGGACTTTTACTCTATAATTATTGTTTTATTTGAAACTAGCCGTACCCGTTCGCTCCGCTGCACCCGTTAGAAATAAATATAAAATAATTACGTAATTAAAATAGGACATTTGATCCAGAGAACATTCGTGTTTGATAGAGGGATAAATCGTTTAAAATGTTACTTAATGAAATTGTATTTAAAAAATTAAAATGCGATCATTTTGATCCCGAGACCACTCATTTGGTGCAGTGACAATTCCTTTAACATCTTTCCTAATTGATATTACCAATTATTTTTGGAAAAGCGAAAATTACCACAAAAATGTTGGCTACAGATTTATTATGTTATGTTATATATTATATTATTATTTTATTATATAAAACGTGTGTTGATAACGGGTGTACTCCAATAAGAAAGTTTTTAATTTGTGGGAGCTCATGAATCTCAGGAGGAACAACTTTTACAATAGCGCAACATAATCTGCTTGGCTCATTACCCAATTTTTTTGCATTGCATTTATTGCATATATATTTTATGTATTTTAACACGATTCAATTGAGCATAGTTAAAATTTGAATTGTAAAATAATGGATTGCTAAGCTAACGTACTATTACTGCATACTAAATCAATACACTCTCGTTGTTCGTTAATTCTCTGAGATAAAAATGAATGTGTACATAAAAATTATTTTAGGAAATACAGGAAACGAATGTACAGAATAGCCTATCACGTTTTCTGTGCATAAGAAGCTATTTTAATCTTACCTGTCCTCAATTCACTCAGAAGTTACTGTAATAACTTTATAGCATTATGTCCATCTAGTGAAACTACACTTTCCAATGGTGAAATAATAATTAATTGTACAAATCGGTTAATTTAGCTTCCAATAATACTTCATACGAACACAGAAACATGCTCTGTAGGTTATGTTTCATAGCTTTCGATTGTTGTGTCCAAGGCCCCTTATAGACGAAGTCATTATTTTGTTTTTTATTTCGTAACCGCCTTAGATGGCAGTTATTTTAATTTTAAAACTCATTTATCTCATTAAATATCAGTCCTATCAAAATTTTTCAAAGAATAAAACTTATCAGAAATCATTTTTAAAGAAACTTTTGTTATATAACATTTGTCATAAAAATCAATAATAAGCGAGATATTTCGATTTATTTAATTCAGGCCCCCCTTTTAAATAACGTATTTTGAATGCCATATAGCCTAAAATCTAAGTTACAACGAACTTAATTTATATTCCAGTTTTCATCGAAATCCGTTCAGCCATTATCGCGTGAAAAAGTAAAAAACATCCAGACAGACAGGCATAGAAACAAAAATTTCAAAAAAGCGATTTTCGGTTTCAGGATGGTTAATTATACATGTTAACACCAATTATTTTTGAAAAAATCGAAAATTACCAGAAACATTTCGGCTACAGATTTATTATTAGTATAGATGTGATATCCTTTTGTGGATTTCGTATTTACTATTAAATATCAGGAGTTTTAGAAGATTTAACTTATGCCGAGGACGATGGACATAAAAGACAACTGTGTTGAGTTCTTTCGGAAAGGGTGTAGAGCCGGAGGTATAATGTTGTACATTTAGAACACGTCAAATAATCTACTTCCTCAAAAGCAAAGACTCTAAGGTACAATTATTAGCCTTAGCCTCATAGCCGTGTTCAGGCTGTTTTCAGATATCTCTGCAAGCATGTCTTATACTCATATGAGAAAAGTGAAAAATTCGGTTCTCAACAACATTGCGAAAGTTCTCAAAGTTGTTAAAATCCAGCGGGTGGAACAGAATGGGGTCAACAGTACTAGACAGTATAAAATTAGGATCTCAGCAATATTGTGAAAGTTTTGAAAGTTGATAAAATCTAGCGGAAGGAATAAAAGAGTGTCAGCAACACTAGATAAATTTCTGTTCCCAGAAACATTGTAAAAGTTCCGAAGGTCGTTGGAAACTAGTGGAAGTAGCAGAACTGAGTCAGTAGTGTGGACATTCCATGTGGAGTAGTTGGGCTTCGAAGCGCAATACGCAAATGGTTAGTGCTAATCTAACGTTCCTCTTTGATTTCATTTACCAGTCTGCCAATTAACATCCCTTGTAATATGAAAGACGATTTTGTAACGATTGACGTTTTCCGATACCCCATCTCAATCTTGTTTATCCATCAAGTGTTGACTTCCCAAATTTTTGGGGTTCATAGTTAATTTTTGGGTCCGTTCTACATTCTCTTCTTTGACAACCTTCTTCTTCTTCTTCTTCTTCACGCTCGTACCAAATTTATGACCAACTTTCACATTTCTCTTCTGCCTTCATTTCCACATGCCTATTCAACACATAGCCGTCTGCCTCAAGTTATCTGTTACAACTAGTTCCCAATTTACTTTTATTGCTTATTTTATACAGTTCCACTTCCAATTACAATTGAAAAACTACAATTTAAAATTTAAAGAAAGACTCCATTGAAAATTATGAAAATTTTCCAAAAAATGTTTTTTGTTATTTCATTTCTTTAGAATGTATGTTTTCATTCCACAAATGTTTTTTTATTAAGGCTCTAACGGGACGTGGCATTTAAAGATCAGTCAAAACTATTTTTTCATCAAATAATTTTTTTTACAAATTTCTGACTACAAATCTAATAATTTTTCGTTCTAATGTTGACTCCCTGAAGTTACTAGATGAATGTAGGAGAGCAGAATTTTAATTTACATAAATATCCATTTTACTTTCAAATCCATTTTTCCGTAAGTTTATTTTACTTGATTCAACACCAACTTTTATGCCAAATATTATTCAATCTGAATGAAATTTTTACTGCAAGTATTTATGAGGTAATTGCAGGTTTCTATTCATTTAATTTGTGAGAAATGCTGCTACTTTATTTTATTAATATTTTTTTCTTGAATTATAAGGAAAATAACATTTTTAAATTTTCAAAAGAAGTTTTCGAAGTGAATAAATGAGATATTTTATAAAATGAACGCATAGAATTGTTTCTCTGTGTCTTGCGAATGTAACAAAAAAACGAAGGATACAAATTTAGATCTTCTACTAAAAACGTGAGTTTGAAAATATTTATAAAAAGAATAGAAAAGAAATAAGTCAAAAACATTTGGGAGTTGAAAATTTGGATTTTGTTAGTCCTTTCTATAGTAAAAATGCTCTCAAAAGTTGGCTAAAAATGAAAGATTAGGAAAAAAGTTGTCGTTTTACTTGAGTGTCCCCTTAAGAATGCTCCTATAGTTAAAATGATTTTTAAGGCCGTACAGTCGCGAAGTAGTAAATATCGTGACAGCTGTGTGGTGCCATCTGTCGATCCAGCCTGAACGTCTTAAGGTTCCGATAGAATCCCTCTACTATGTCCTTCCCCCATAAACTTTCCAGATTTTTAGTATATCAATAAAGGAGATTTACCATTTATAATTTCGGGCTACCATTGGAGTGAAAACTGAAGAATGTCTTGCTTCTCTTGAAGACCATAAGCACTGTAAGCACTAGCTTAAAAACATGACTTGGACATAATATGTTGGAATCAGTTCAATTTATTTATTTATGATTTATTTATTCTGAGTTAAAATGCATTTATTGGCCAGGAAAGATCTACGACGTATATACTTTGTAGGCCTATGCTGCTTTTGGTTCAAGTGTGTACAATAAATATTATCACCTTTTCATGTGGTGTTCTCTTTATTCTCTCCTTCGCAGGAAATTACCTTAAATTTAAAATACGAAATAAGCAAAATCAGTCGCCTGTGGATCCTGTAGTGCATTCATATTCAAAACTCCTTTTGTATCGTTAAAAAATTACATGATTTTGAATGAGGTTATAAAAAACCCTAACAGCTTACACTGAAATTGAATGTAATTTGAATTTCACTCCTTATCACAGTCAAACAATTTTTACTCCTTTTGTTATTTCATTTTGTATTTAAAATTGAAAATATTTCCTACAAAGACACTGAGCCAGGAATGCGTAATAAATCAAGAGATGATGTACGGGATTTTTTTATGTCCAGTACGACACGAATTTTCTCTTTGAATACGGGAAGTCCGTATATTTCGGGACGTCTGGCAAGTCTATTCCATTACCTTACGAAAGTATACTATGTTCTTTCAAGACTGTTACCATCTGTATCCCACCAAGTCAAAATACTTGCATCATGTCTCATCGATTTGGGTATGTTGTACTATTAAAATGATGATTGATAAAGAATATAGGAATAGAGTGAAGATGGAATGATACGAGGAAACGTACTCTCGTACTAAGGTATAAAATTAATTATACAGGGTAAACCGTAAGTAATATCATTAATTTCAGCAGGTTATTCTGTGAGATATTTCAAACAAAAGAGTTCAGTAAAATCTTGCTTCCTTTTCGAGATAAAAATTGTTTTATATGATATATTTCATAGCGTGTTCTGGGAAGCCATTGATTTAATTCCAAACTGTTCAGTCAATTTAAGAGAGTAATGTATTATGACAATAGATGATTTAAAGAATTTTAGTTTTGCCCTTTAAATGTGCCGAACAAATGTAACTTTTTGCGTCACATTTCTTCACATTTAAAGGACAAAAATAAAATTCTTTCATTCATTTATTATCATAATACATTGCTCTCTTAAATTGACCGAACATATTAAGGATTAAATAAATGGTTTTCCCAAAACCGGCTATGTAATGTTTCATATAAAACAATTTTTATCTCGAAAAGGAAGCAAAAATCATCAAAATTGTTTTAAAGTATTTTCTTTGAAACATCTGAAAGAGTAACTCTGAAATGAATTACGTTACTTACGGTTTACTTTGTACATACATACATACATACATACATACATACATACATACATACATACATACATACATACATACATACATACATACATACATACATACATACATACATACATACTAACATACATACATAGGCCTACATGCATGCATACATACATACATACATACATACATACATACATACATACATACATACATACATACATACATACATACATACATACATACATAAATACATAAATACATCTACTGTGTCTTGTGTGGTAGTTTTTTATATTCGCACAATATGTGTTTAGTGCAAAATGTAGCTAATTATATCAAATTTTATTGCAAATAGAGGGTAGCTTTATTATTTCTTTATATTTTATTCCCCTAAATTGCTAATTGTAATGAATGAATGAGAGATAAAATGAATCTCGTTGGAACCCAGGACATACTACTATATGAAAGAGGAAAGAAGCTCAGTTAAAATTTGAAATTTTTAGAATGTTCTTGTTGTTATTTACAACTTTGTAAAAGTGGAGATACTTCCTTTTTGCAGGAAACCCATCAATTATAATATTATGATGAGTATGGTGATGAATATTGTTGTTGTTGTTGTTATTATTATTATTATTATTATTATTATTATTATTATTATTATTATTATTATCCTGAAGGAAGAGGGTGAACCCCAAAAGCTGCGTTCATCTTAATGAACTATTATGTAAACGCCCGGCGAGATGCTTTCTCTCTCTCTCTCTCTCTCTCTCTCTCTCTCTCTCACACACACACACACACACACACACACACACGCACACAGAGACACACACTAGTTGATTGTTACAAGGCTTGCTATGTGTCCAGATTTCATGCTGGCACCTCCAAATATGACTATATCGGCCCTCTCAGGATGTCACGGTGATCGGGTAATAGCTGTGGGTATGAGAATGGAATGAAGATCGGCCTGAACGGTGGTAATATCTATCAGAGGGAAACAGAAGGATATGGAGTTTTCATTGCAAATTCACGGACCTAACTGGGACTCGAATCCGAATCGCCTGAGTGGCATGCTGCAACTAACTCGCTAATATGTTTTTGCAGTAACAAAATTACATGAGGAGAAAGTTAACCAACTCTGCAGAACGTCTTATATGTATAACCACAGCGGCGTGGGGTGGTGTCTGGGAAAGGCTGCACAAGTCAAGCTTAACCCTACCCCATCCTTGTACTTACAAACCCTGCTGCAATGTCATTAGGCTATATACAGACTGTTACAAAATTCAACCAACTTACTTCTATGTTGAATTCTACTAAAAACTGAGTTGAAAACGCTTGAAGAAACTGTCAATTTGTAATATACCAAGAGTAATAAATTACTGTGACTATTACACTTTTACTACGTCACACTACTTTCGACCAATAAAACGGTACGAAAGGACGTCTTTCAACCAATCATGGCCGCTTTTCGCACAATTTTATCGCGTCCCTACCATTTGTTTAATTTTATCGCGTCCCTAGAATTTGATTATTTTTTTCACTACCCTAGCATTTGTTTCTTTGTTTGCCAACATTTCAAACTGCACTGGTCTGGCCGTCAAAAACAGAAAATTACAAACCACTCCAGTCGATGCACATCACTTTCAAATATGATTTGCATTTTGGCATTCAAGAACAATAATTAATAAAGATCACTGGTCATATATGAAAAGCACCATTCGGAAATCCTGAATGAGTTAAGGGATACACCATGTATACCAACGAGTTCACTTCTTTTACGCACACGTCCAATATAACATCAACTGAACCACCAAAACATTCTAATTTGAAAATTGTACTTTCAATAATTGTTTCTTTTAAAATTATCCATGTTTATTTTTTATTTCATCATCGTTAATTTAAACGTTTCTTGTTTATTTCATCATCCCTAATTAAAACTTTTCTAACACATGTTTATATTATTTAGGTTATGTTTGTTATAGCTTCTGCTATATATTATGGATAGTCACGTAACAGAGATTGTTTAATACTAAGATTTATTGAAAATCATCTGTCAAGTGACGTTGATTACTGGGATCCGGATGATTGAAATGGAATGCAAATGTTTTAATAAAAATGAAACTGAATCAACAAAGCCTTCTTGACTAGTAACCGTCCACAGAGTTCAATGATGATTCCGTAGTTGGCACAACTGATACCGGTAACAAGAAAACATCATCATAAAACACTACTGCCATCTAGCGTAATGTTGAGATGGTACAATAATACATTTGAAGACAGTTGTATTTTCGTAAGCCAATTAATATTTTATTGTGTACTTTGTTACTTCTAATCTTTATATAGCCTACTTTCTTCTAATCGTGTAATAGTCATTTAAATCCCACTCGAGTTTTGATTTTCTCTATATAAATCAAAACCTCTAGTGAGATTACTGTTGACAAAATCGACACACTTTCTTTCATTATAACTGTTTAATCGTTTTGCAACAGTTCAATTTTGTCATGTTTCGAATAGTATTATTCTAATCTATTTTTTAATTACTGTTCAAAAGACACATCTTTCATAATTTATCTTCTTCTTCTTCTTCTTCTGCCATCAAGGTTTAGGTGATTTCACCTGTTCCGGTTAACAAGGTCGAACCATCTTTTCCTTGGTCTACCAATATTTCTTCTTCCCTGTGGATTATATGAAAGTATTTGTTTGGGGATTATTCCTTCAGGCATTCTTTCTATATGACTTAACCATTTGTTTCTGTATTGTTATATTTTGTCATTCAGTGATGTAATCTGTAGTTCATTCCTTATATCTTCATTTCTAATTCTGTCTTGTCGTGTACATCCTTTCACGTATCTGAGAAATTTCATTTCATTAGCTTGAAGTCTACTCACATTTTTTTATTGGTACCCAATTTTCGGATCCATAAAATACAGTAGGAAGAGCCATAACCTTATAGAATTTCATCTGGATTTCTTTCGTTGTATTTCTTCTTAGAGTGTTTCATATTGTTCCACATATTGAATTAAATTTTGAAATTTTATCATCAATATCACTGTCAAAATCTTGGTCAATATCGCATCCTAGATACTGAAAATGGGAAACCTGTTCTATAATGATACCATTCACTACATCTTTGATCTTACAGGATATTACCCTATAAATGCGATAACTTTTTTTTTATTAGAAATCTTCATGTTGTACTCAAAAGCTAGTGCATATAGACTGTATATAGATCTCTTGGATTATCACTTGATCATCTGCATATAATATAGCCTAGTGTTTAAGTAAGTATGTTTACTAATCTTTATGCCATAGGAGTTTTGCTGTTTCCATTGCCTAATAAAATCGTCGATAATTTATTATAACAAAAAAAAAAAAATTCTAGATTGTACACGAAAGGTATTCCTTATAACTCCTAGAGTAAATCTATTCGGTTTTATTTATAAATTGTACGGTTTAAGTGGATGTGTTGTAAATTTAATACAAATTCTCATAAAATAATTGTACGTGCATAGGTAGCTATTTACGTATGTATCAAGGACGCAAAATAAAGCTTTAGCGGACAAATTCAGTGTTTTTGGACGAGGACTAAGCCGAGTCCAAAATACGGGAGGAGTCCGCTAAAGGTTTTGCGTACGTGGTGCATACAATAGTTTCTAGTAAAAACTTTCTAAATTTTATGAAATAAAATAAAGTAAAAGTAAATATAATTATACTGTAAGTACAAAAGACATAGTGAGTCAAGTCATATTCTCACCGCCGTCTGATAATCATAATGAAACAATGTTGGCATATTAAAACACTGTTAAAGGTTGCTATGATGAATTTAGGGCCGCATAAGTTAAATTTTTGGATCTAGTAACAGTCCGAAAGCAACTATTTTAGAGAGCATGTACAAAAAATAATTTTGAATATTATTCTTGTATCAACTATTCGATTATTTATCGTCGTTAGAATTGGTGATAGCGTGTTGATACTCGGCAGATGAGGCCGAGGATTCGCCATAGATTACCTGACATTCGCCTTACGGTTGAGGAAAACTTCGGAAAAAACCCATGCAGGTTATCAATCGAAACGGGAATCGAACCCATGCCCGAGCTGTAGGCATTCAAGTTATGTAAAATTAATATGTAATGGTGGGCAGAACACTATGAATTACTCGAATACGAAGAGTTCCACTTCAAAATTAGAAAGGCTTTGTTAAGCATAAGTTAATTTCTATAAAACCATGGGACATTTACAAGTAGTGACTTACAACGAGTTAGTTTATAACCCGTAGCCGATAATTCTCTGAAGAGTCTCTCTTTTTGTTGCTCTTTATTCATTGCATACACTATAATTTTGCTAGAGGGAGTGAAAAATTTTAATTCTCAACATGAAGTACATATAATGATAAATGATTCTATATATATCTTAGGAATTTTTTTTTGCATGGTACCAACTTCACCTTTCCATTTGTTACTTTAATCTATTTTATTATAAAACAAAAAAATCTTCGCACATTTCTCTAAATAGATAGTAAAAATTATTCTATTTCATGTGCACCAAGTGATTCGTGCATACTGAATATGAATAAAACGCAATTCATAGTTTCCGATAAATAACTGTGCACAGACGGAAGATATAACCGAAACAACTTTGTTTCCGAAATATTACAAACGTTTATTTCTGTCTAAATCTCAAAAAAATTATTGAAATATGGCAGTTCCTGCTCTCTGAGTATACTTCGTATAATGAGAAATGCGAACTTGTGATGTTACTTCGATCATGGCACAAGAATCGAGGTTCGTAGTACTCGCGATTGCCTATTAAAGTGAAAATCAAAGAGTTATATGTAAGATAAGTGCATATCCGATAATTCTAACATGCTACTCAGTTTCTTTGTATTCTTTTCGAATTATACTGACGTATCATTCTTTATCTTAAGCCAGTGATGTCAAAGCAAGCGCATTTTTCTGACCTTGACGTCGTGCGCGGGCATCAAGCGCTAAGTATGAAAGGAGAAATAAGCAGCCTGTTGGATTAAGAAAACAGTGGTGCACAAACTTCAAACGGAACGTGAAATTTTATGTCTTTATTTTTGTATGGCTTATTTCTGTTTGATATTACCTATATTGTCTGTAAAACAAAAGTAGGTTACTAACACCAATTTCTTAATATTGCAGTTGTGTTTTAAACGTTAATAACAAAATAAAGAGTTAAGAAGGAATATTAACATAAATTCCTTAGCAGTAAAACTATACTGGTGAAACATATCATTCATAAAGAAAGTGATATTCATTGAGTATGACATGATAAGTTAGAATTGATATTGATGGTATCTTTAGCCTTACAAGAGCAATCAATAAACTAATCAAAACAATATTCTAGTACAGATCAAAGTTACCTGTGTACATGTGTTATGTGTAACTAATATTACATAACAAAACTCTTATCGCATTATGCTTTTAAGGTGATATTGGTGAGAAACTTCCTATCATCAGAATATTAAATTATTTTCTCGAAACCTGCTGAAGCTATAGAGCTGACATTTTTACAATACATGGGCACATATCTTTTGCTTGTGATGTGATAGTAGTTGCTTTGTTAATTCATTTCCTTACAAACATTTTCCATGCGAATATTTTCAAAATTTGTAATACACTATCTTCAGTAATACGTATTTACAGTATATTACATTTATGAAAACATTGTTTCAGTACCTGTAAGGCTACTAAATAACTAGATCTATATCTGAAAATTTCACTTTTCTATAAAAAAGTTGAGAATATATTTCCTTCGAATAAAAGAAAAACTTGTGAAAAATGAGCATTAAAATTAAAGCATACTTTCTTATAATGCACTTATACTTCTCAAACAAATCTAAAAATTAACACGGATGCAGTTGTAATAAGTTTTCTTCCCTTTATCTATTGAATCAGTGCTCGCCATCCCTGTACATAACTCAACCCCGCTGCATATACTACCTCTTTCTTCTGTCTCTTTCCCTTCCTCTGTAATGCGCTCAGGCTCTCCTGAGCACTAAAGCGCGCGCTTGCGCCTATGGGCATCAATTGACGTGACTGTCTTAAGCACTGTAACTGTACATTTAGTTGCTTTATCTGACAATGATTATTCCTCTGCTTCTTTCCAATTTACAAAAGTAGAAAACACTATAAATCAAATCTTTTTCTTCACTACGAATCACACCTGGTTTCATCAATGCCCTGCTCATTACAAAGAGTGTGAACAAAAACTATTGTGCTATCAGAAGACAGTGTAAGTTCCCCGAGACAAATAACGCCACCCTATTCGTGTTAAAGAGACCAGATTTTGGTAGTGCACTACTGTAGCCTGCATTCGCTTGCCATGTAGTGATGAAATGAGTTACTAGCTATCCGCTGACATTTACGAGTGACATGATATTCCACAATTTTGCTGTTGTGTGTTGATAGTGAAAGGCTGTTCTTATATCAAGGTAAGAGGCAATATTTTATTTTGTGTGTTGAGCAAATAATAACTATATTAAACTATATATTTTCATGATCCTTAAACATTCTTATATGCAGAGAAAGTATATGCTATCTATAACATTTGAAAATGTTAGAGAAACAAGCGTGTAATGTTATCAAGTACTCAGCAGCGGTTTAACGCCACGTGGTGTTAAATGTATACAGATAAAATTTTGGGTTATGTTGGTTCGGTACTCATTTATTTAACGACAGTCCTCAGATTTTAATAGTATTTTCATTGCTGTTATATTCATATTGCGTGAAATATTAAATGATTAGTATGGAAAAATAAGGAAAAACACTCATCTTTCAACTTACAAAAGTCCAGAATGTGCACAATGATGATATTTTGTTCAGTAGCATATCAAACTCTTAATGTTTATAACTTTCTACTGTTGTCTCTTTGTCTCTTTTTTGAAAGTAAGAAGTTACCGGAAAACTTATTTTCCTAATCCATCTGGTGTTTCAGCTTCAGATCAAGAATATTTCATTAGTATTGAGTGATTTTGTATCTTCTAATAACAGAGCTCAAATATAGTTTTTAGTTCCATTTGTGTTGCTTAGGAAAAATAATTCTTTAATAATTATAAGCGTATAGGTTACTAGAAAATAGGTGGCGTTAATTGGATAAGCTGCTCCTAATAACGCCAGTATACAAAGTTTTCCTATTTGAGTTGTAATTCTTCTTCCAGTATATAATATCACCATTTCCATTGTGCTATTTTCTAAACATAAATTTGAAGTTTCTTTGTCATAATTTTTGTGTTTGTACAGAACTTATTTCCAGAGCAAGAGTGACTTAAGTGTTAAGGTGGCGTTATTTGGTACGTGTACCTTACTAACACTCTTCACTCAACAACTAGTATTTCTGAATTTGTCCATTACTGCTGTTGCATTGGTCGACCAGTAGGACACAATGTGTAATAGGTTGACTAGTAATATGGGCATTGTATCATCTAGCGATTAAGGGTGACATTTTGGAACGTGGATTTTTAGTTAAAAATTGCTTGCCTTGACTCCCATCTATTAACTGACGAAGTATACATTACCATGCATTTGTTTCGCAACGTTCCAGACTGAAATGTGTGTTGTGCAGTCGAACCCTCTCTCACCGCTACTATATCACAGTGACTCTCGTTGAATTACGTAGTCCAGTAATAAGCTCTTGTTTGGTAAAATATCGCTCCTGAATATTGCCAATATCTTCCTCTGTTAAAACATGGCGTGTTTGATTTAATTTCTTCTCCAATATATTTTCAATGTATACACTTTTTTTTTCGTTTTTCCGTGAACTTACTGTCAGCTGCATTAATTCCAAGAAAACGGCTCTAAAACTCTCCTAAGAGTACACCGAAGCGAACTTTCAATTTTATACATTAATAAAAGAAAAGTCTGAAATTGTGTGCGGTTATTGTACTCATAAATAGTGTATATACAAATATAATCTAATTTGGTTTAACAATGTGTGAATTATTAATATTTTTGTATATTTAGGCTTAAGTAAAAATAGGCTTAAGGACTTTAATAATAGGCGGTAGTATATTATACACACTACTTAAAGGGTGTAATTGATATCTTGTTATTTGAAGTGTTCTATCAGTGAGGAAGTGTGTTGTGTCAGTGAAGTGTGTAGTGTCAGTGAAGTCTATTGTGTAAGTGAAGTGTGTTGGTGTCAGTGAAGTGACTGTGCGAAGTATTTTAACAGTGAAATAGTTAGAAGTGTTAGTGAAATCAGGTGGAATCAGTGCAGTGAGTGAGTTGACAGCGAAATAAGTGTAGTGCCGAAAGGTACTTGTGCAGGTATGAATCTGTCACACTCGTGGGCCTTAGTTCGAACTTAGGGTTAAGATACAAATTAGATTTACTTTAAATGTTATTTTAAGTGACCATGCTTCATTTAATTTAGGATGCTCCTTGTTATTATATTATTATTATTATTATTATTATTATTATTATTATTATTATTATTATTATTATCATTATTATTGTTTTTATTAGTTGTGTTTATTATTAATTGTCATTATTGAGTGTAATTAGTTACCACTGCCACCGGGTATATACCCATTTGCAGTGTGAATAAATACATAGGGGAGAGTCAGGTAGTATCGGACAGTGCGTTTTTTTCATCTACCACCATATGGTAGTACTTGAATGACATGGTTACGTTTCTCTATGCGACATTACTGAAACGTAACCATGTCAATCAGGTACTATCATCGTGTGGTAGATGAAAGAAACTCACTGTCCGATATTACCCGATGTCCGATACTACCCGACTCTCCCATACATACATACATACATACATACATACATACATACATACATACATACATACATACATACATACATACATACATACATACATACATATTTCAATTATTTAAAAAAATCGATATTATTTCTTTGAATCTTATCATGTCTTAAATTTTATTTTATAAATTTAGAACTCCTCAAAACAAAATTATTATCCAGCGTTTTATTATTTTACAGAAATATACATACATTGCCAACTCTAAAAACAGCCACAAAATTAGCAACTCTTGCAAAAAAATATATTTAAAAAAAGTGAGACTTAAAGGAAATCCAGATAAGTTTTGCTACACACATATTAAAGTAGTTTAACAAAAAAAAAAAACACTCGTGTAGTACAAATGTTGTAAGAGAAATAGCATTTTTACCAAAGTAAAACGTGCAAAAAATAAAAACTGTCAAAAATGAGTTTTAAATTGTAAATGAACATAAACACAAGCATATGCCTTTTAAAATGGCCGCCGAAACGTGCAATTGGAAGCGAACAACTACATGAAAATTTCCCCAGAGCTTCCTTAGATCATGAACAATTTTTAATGCTAAGAATTGTGACTCCTTTTACCAAAAATTACAAATTTTCACCTAGGTGTATCTTTAAGAGCAGCTGATTCATTTTTTTCATTCACATTCTTTAATAAACCTCTGAGCCGAGATTATTCGATTTCCTCCGTGGGTGGATAATTATTTCCATTCCATGGGACTGGATGTTCGTCCCTTGTCTTGTACTCGCTCTGTGATGTCTTCATGGTGGCTCTGTTGGTCCAATTATGTTACGTACATTCCTCCCTATACCGCATTGGCATGTAAATGGGTTCAAAAGGAGGAGGCAAAGGAAGACAAGTAAAGTCAGAAGAAGAAAAAATACCAGAGTGACAAATAGTAGCATTCTGTATCAGTGTAATATGGAAACACAAAAATAAGATACCTTTCTCTCAGATATACAGGATGAATCTAAATTCAATCCAAATACTGTGTTGATTGATAGGAGACACCATTTTAAGTATTTTGAGGTAGTAAACGTCATCTCTGTAATCCTTTATTAAGAATAGGGCGCGAAAGTGTACAGGGAAACATCGATAATTACACTGGAATACTGTATCTTATTATTAACAGAATGAAGCGACGTTCTCTCCCAACTTTGGAAGATGTTCCTTTTCCAATTCGGGAAAGGATGTGGTTGCAGCTCGATGGTACTGCAGCACATTTTCGGGCTGACGTGCGTAGGTACCTTGACAATACTTTTCCTGATAGATGGATTGGGCGTAGTGGTCCAATATCCTGGCCTGCTAGGTCACCTGATATATACCCGTTACCTCTTTTTTTATATGAGATAACATGAAGAACGAAAGTTTATTGCACCTAAGCTGATTCAGCAGAAAATCTTGTGGTACGGGTCGTTGCTACAGCACATGAGGTAAGGAAAATTCCTGATATGTTTTTGATGGGCAGGTACTGAATGGTTATGAGGCGCAGAATCTATATCGAATCAGGATAATCATATTTTAAACGAAATATGTAGTAATTTGTTTTTGTTACATTATTGTGCAATTACAACAGTTATTTGATTTTTGTTAATTAATTATGGTTTATAAAAACAATTATTACGATTATGTTACAAATAAAGATAAAGGTAACGTGATAACGCATGAATAGTTTTCAAATAAAAATAATTAAGACGCTTTACCTTGTGAACAATTTATTTCTTTCTGAACAAAGGTTCCTGTATTCTGTGAACACTTAGTTTTTGGCCGTTGTTTTCCTATCTAAAATTGTTTATTTTGGTATCCTCTACAACTCAGGAAGTCTGTTGTTTTAATTTAGATTCACTGTGTATGTACTATAGCTTTAGCTTTTCACTCCGTTAAGTGGGATAATTAT
Source organism: Periplaneta americana (assembly GCF_040183065.1). Lineage (NCBI taxonomy): Eukaryota > Metazoa > Arthropoda > Insecta > Blattodea > Blattidae > Periplaneta > Periplaneta americana. The sequence continues at coordinate 31,968,192 of NC_091125.1, forward strand.
CTGTAAATTCTTGTGAATTAATTTTTGGAAATACCAAAGTGAGAAGTTTATACTTATTTTGGTGAATATAATACAGATATTCTGTCGAACTTTGTAACTCTTTTTAAGCACTGTAATACGAATATTATACCAAATTTAAGGACATTAAGTCCATTTAGTTTAAGAAATGGTAGGGAAAGGTATTTGAAGCAAAATAATGTTTAGTTTAAGAAATGGTAGGGAAAGGTATTTGAAGCAAAATAATGTTAATATACATGGTGTCTCTTTTAACATAATGTGATATTAGTAGCCAAAAGATTGATCTTAAGTATATTGAATAAATTAAACAGTCTGTGCTTATCTAGTATTACATTTATAGCATTAACGTTTTCAGTACATGTGTACCATTTTTAAATGCGAATGCCTGTTACATTTAAATAGGTCTGCATAACTGTGGGATTGGAGCATTCATGAACATTATGGATGATGTTAATAGAACTACATAAAACACAACTTAAGGATAAAATATATAAAATACATATGTTAATAGTTCACGTGATCACTTCGATGACATGTTGTTAGAGTAGTCTTCTCTTAATGTGGATCATCGTGGTTAAATATTATAAAATGTCCAATAGAATGGTAAATGTTAAAATTAGCTTGCACTGATAATCACTATAAAACACTGTAGTCTTGTTGAGTAGTATTAATGTTCATTTATGTTCGTATATGCTATATGTTGCACTATTTTCCATTAGATATGTCGTACGTAATGTAGGTTTTGTATTACCTGGTTGTAGCTTGGTGGGAGAGTTGTTGAAACAGGTACAGATAGCTTCACACTTGTGAAGAGTTTTCAGTGATGTAAGCTGTCTTTCTGATTCATATCGTTGTCCATTTTCTTAGTAATTGTGTTTGCCTCTGTAATGCACCAACGGTGGTGCATACACATATTATGGCTTTGGATGCTCGGCTATGGGAATACTTAAAGACCTTGGTGTATGCCATACCCATCGACAACACTTGTGTACGTGATTCTCTGTGACGTAGGGCTAAGTATGTGTGACAATTTTTGATAACCACGTAGAACACTTCCTATAGTGACTACTCAACAGATAATGATAATAGGTTACAATACAAAATGGTCCATATCTCAACGTGTAATTGTTTCCTGAAATATATTCATGGGAACTTTTTAATAGTTGTGACCAATACCACCTTATGTAAATATGATATGACTTGTTTCAATATTCTGTAGATCTATGTTTTCATACAGGGTAGAAATGAAATAATCCTGTAGATTGAAAGGGGTGATAGAGTATACATAAATGAATAGAAATATTATATTGCGATACAAGATTGGGAAGTGCTTTTTACAAAATCGAGGAAAAGTTTGAAAAAACGAGCAGAGCGAGTTTTTCAATTTCAGAGATTTTGTAATGCACTTAACGAATGTGTATTGCACAATATTTTTTGCACGATCATATTTTTAAAATTGCAAATACAATATATTGTACTTTGCATTGAAAATTTAGAGCAATGTTATTTCAAAGCCTTTGCAAAACTGCACTGTAATGGTAACTAAGTAACAATAAGTGCACTATTAAAATTTAAAATAAAATTAAAATAGAAATTAATCTTAGTCCGTTAAATTTACTACAAAAACGAATAATTAAAATTTGTTTGAAGAAACGTTTCGATTATCCAACTAAATTAATTTATTCTGAATTTAATGTATTTAATATTGAACAAATTTATAAGCATACGCTGTTAAAATTTTATCATAAAAATCGTAATAAGTTTGTATTACAGACACACAATTATGACACAAGACGAAATATTAATTCAACGTTAGTAGAACCTAAATGTCTCACATCTGCTGGTCTAAAGCATAGCATAAATTTTGGCCCTCGGTTGTACAATGCTTTAACTAAATTACACCCAGAACTTCTAACATGTAACCCACTAACATATAACAAGAAAATTAGAAACGTGTTAATATCTTCAATTTGATTAAATAAATTTATAGCCTATGTGTATGAATTAATCAACCTATATTATATTTGTATTCTATAATTTTGAAATATATAATAGTCCTACTTTTCACGTGCGATATTATTCTTCTCTAGTGTTAATATTATATTATACAATTCCATTGCCGCTGTAATTATATTTTAGTTCCTATTTTATTTTACTTATTTATTTATATTATTATTATTATTATTATTATTATTATTATTATTTTATTTTAATATTATATCTGAACTACGACCGAGCACGAGCGCTGCTCATTCGGTCTCAAATTTTGTTAATACTACTGTATCTTCTTTTTATATTGCTTGTATTATTTTATTTGTATTTATCTTTGTTTTGTAATTATATTTATTTATTCTGTACATTTAAATTTAAATAAAAAAACATATTATTAACTATAATGGGTCTATTTTAGTATCGTTTTATTTTATGAAGAATCATTCCCAGCAACAAGTTCCTATGTGGGAATTATTCTAACTTTCAAGGCCTAACAACAGTACCTGTAAATGTAACAAAGAACACGATCGTGTGATTAAATGTACGGTTAATTAGAAAATTGCGTTGGAAGTTTCAGCAGTCTGGCAACATCGCCGCCTCTTCTTGTAATACATAATATAAGAGATCAACGAACTAAAATCTGTCTGCCTTAGTGAACTACAGTATTTCTCATCTCCCAGTCTGGCTATAATGTTGCAAACTGATCGCATATGTCAGTGGCTTCAAATTAGTTGTTTTAAATTAAATTTACACGAAAACCGTCCACGCTATTGAAATACGCCAGAGGGATAAATGAGACGTGTAGTTGCAAAATCAGATGCATCACTTTTTTCTAATGAGTGAATGTTATATTTCATATCTTCATATGATTCTACAACTGCTATAGCACTGTTATGCTCCACATCACATCACATGGATTTGTATGATGAAAAATAGTATTGGTTGCAAATCCTTGGTTCTTAGCAAACGTTTTTCCTTCATGCTAAAAATTATGTTTTAGTGATGTATCTGATTTTGCAACTAAACGCCTCAAATGAATCTTTATTTAATTTTCAATCGATATAGACAGAACTCACACTCCTACTCGCAACAGTTGCCGAATAAGGTGTTAAACATTTGAAAAAAAAAATTCTGAGAAAACTGTGGAGTTTTCGCCAATAGGCCTATAGATTACACCTTTCGTTACATACAACATGAGCTATTCCTTATGAAAATCTGCAGGTTTATTTCACCTCCACTATGTATACATTATTTTTTGACTTATACGAATTTATTTTTTTCATCAGGACGAAATGGGTCGGGCTTACAAGATTTTAAGTCAAAGTCATTAATATGTAGAGGTGAGGGTGAGAAGAAAACAATGTAATACTGAATAAGGCGTTAGCAATTAGTTTTCTTGCGACAATGCGAAGATGAATAAGGCTAAACGTGTAAAATAAATATCAAAAGAAATTTAAATAATGTAGCGTAATGGACACGGGTTACATCAGCTGCTTGTCTATGCGGATGACGTGAATAACTTTGGAGAAAATCCACAAACGATTAGGGAAAATACGGGAATTTTACTTGAAACAAGTAAAGAGATAGGTTTGGAAGTAAATCCCGAAAAGATATAGTATATGATTATGTCTCGTGACCAGAATATTGTACGAAATCGAAATATAAAAATTGGAAATTTATCCTTTGAAGAAGAAGAAAAATTCAAATCCCTGGGAGCAACAGTAACAAATATAAATGATATTCGGGAGGAAATTAAACACAGAATAAATATGGAAAATGCCTGTTATTATTCGGTTGAGAAGCTTTTATCATCCAATCTGCTGTCATAAAATCTGAAAGTTAGAATTTATAAAACAGATATATTACCGGTTGTTCTTATTGGTTGTGAAACTTGGACTCTCACTTTAAGAGAGGAACAGAGATTAAGTGTGTATGAGAACGAGGTGCTTAGAGGGATGAAGTTACAGGAGAATGGAGAAAGTTACACAACACAGAACTGCACGCATTGTATTCTTCACCTGACATAATTAAGAACATTAAATCCAGACGTTTGAGATGGGCAGGGCATGTAGTACGTATGGGCGAATCCAGAAATGCATATAGAGTGTTACTTGGGAGGCCGGAGGGAAAAAGACCTTTAGGGAGGCCGAGACGTAGAAGGGAAGATAATATTAAAATGGATTTGAGGGAGGTGGGATATGATGATAGAGAATGGATTAATTTTGCTCAGGATAGGGACCAATGGCGGACTTATATGAGGGCGGCAATGAACCTCCGGGTTCCTTAAAAGCCAGTAAATAAGTGTAATGGACAAAATAGAATACTACAGAGGTTTTTATAAAAAAAAAAGCTTAAAGCGAATGAATAGCTAAACAATACCATGAAATACCAATGACATGCCAACGCATAAATCTGGCCAATGTTGGATTTCCAAGAAAATGATGGTGCTGAAAGATAACGTGAAGACGAAACAGGCATCTTTACTTAAAGCTTAAAGTGAAGAAGTATATGGTTCCTAAGAAGGTAGATAAGAAAGACGTTAATCCTCCAGAATTTGATAAATATCTTGTGATGAGTCTGATGGACCACCCTGTTTATATTGTATATAATGCAGGGAAACGGATACAGATACAAGAAGCCATTCATTTTTTCCTTCTTCTATATACATGAAGTCTCCGATAGCTCGTGCCAAGTCTTGGGAGTCATTAGTCAAGGCAGCGACAATGTGCGGGTGACGTGCGCAGAATGGAGAAGGAGCGACCTCCAGAATTAAAGGTAAGACTGGTTGTCCGATGGCAGAAAGAGAAGGGTGGAGGGAAAAACTGATCCTCCACAATAAAGGCAACACGATGGAACACTCTCAAGTTCTCCCAGTGGAAGAGACTAGTTGTACAGAAAACCAGGCTTATTACTTAAGTTGGCGCGTCGGAAGACGGAACTGAAGTGAGAAATTCTCAATCAGTCCAAGTGACACCGACAGTTTATCCTTCCGCAGCTTCTCTTCCTCAGAGTCTCCTAGCAACTCAGACGAATCTAATCTCAGTTCATTCCTACAAAGACGACTTGCCATTACCACGTAATCTTGATAGGGCATACCACACAAATTAACAGTACGACCTCATATTATTTTAAACTGGAAATTATCATTATCAACATTCTGAGAATAATTTCATTACATTTGGAACATATAGAAGTACTCATCACTTATTATTTTCAGGTCAGATAGGATATTATTATTATTATTATTATTATTATTATTATTATTATTATTATTATTATTATTATTATTATTATTATTATTATTATTATTATATAATCTTGAGGATATATAACATAATTTACATAACTGACATGGGATTTAAGGGAATCTCAATGATTGTCTAAGAAAGTTTAATGCAATAAAATACAATATGCACGTTCTCTAATACTGTAGTATATTTTACGTCATCCTAGCATTATAAATAGGTTGTTACTACATCTAAAATCGTGGGTTATTGGCTTATTATAGAACGCGTGCCGATAAAAGCAATGAAGTATTTTATATATTATTTTATTTAATGTACCGAAGTACATATGATGTTTCCATGCAGATATTCTGCGTCATCGTACGATGAAAGAGTAGTGCAACGGAGAAAAATTCTCTCCGGCACAGGGATTTGAACCCGGGTTTTCAGCTCTACGTGCTGATGCTTTATCCACTAAGCCACACTGGATTCCCATCCCGTGTCGGATCGAATCGTCTCAGTTTAATTTCCACCTCTTGGGTTCCCTCTAGTGGCGTGCCCTCTGCACTACGTCATAGATATCTATGAACGTAGGACTAATGTCCACACATGCGCAGAGGTGCACTCGTTATGAGTGAATGGTTGGCCGGGATCCGACGGAATAAGCGCCGTCTTAAATCACGGAGTGATTTACGCATATCACATATATTATTTTAATGTACCGAAGTACATATGATGTTTCCATGGAGATATTCTGCGTCATCGTACGGTGAAAGAGTAGTGGAACGGAGAAAAATTCTCTCCGGCACCGGGATGTGAACCGGATCTTCAGCTCTACGTGCTGATGCTTTATCCACTTACCCCAAATGAGTGAAATAAAACGCAATATATTTTACCCATAAATATCAACAGTAAACGCATGCAATAGAGCGTAAGTCATAAGTCATTATATTCTGATTATCTCTAGTCATTAAGTAGGTTTTGAAAACAGTGATAAATAAAATTTAATCCACCTGAATCGTGTGACTGAAACACAGACCACAACAGTTTCTCCATGTTCTTTTTTTCAAACATCTCCTATATGTTCGATCATGTCCGCAAGTTGTAGTCAGCATACCTACTCGTATAAACGAGTTTCTGTAATGGAACAATCGTGTACACACTGTGGAGTAGCGTAACACATGTGCGAATTTGTGTTCTTGCCCAAATTCAGAAAACCAGTCACTCCATTCTTAGGAATTTTGTAACATTCTTATTCCATCAGTGTACTGGAAATCAGATAGGGAATGAAGATAATTGGGCTTTGTTTATTTCTATCTGCGGTCCAGCGGTTTTTATAACTCTGTGGGTGTATACTCCTTGCCAGAATTTGATATATTCTTCTAAGCTGACTTTAGGACGACACAGGCTGAGACTCCCGCGACCTACATCTCTGAGAGAACGTTATTTTTACAACGTTGAAACATTGTGCACAACACATCGGTCTTCAGCTTTCGCCGTAGCATAAATCACAGATTATCTTTATTTTATTTAATATTAATTTACAATTTTATTTTTCCTAAAACATTTATTTTCGTGATTTGAGAGACACTTGGTACCAATTACAGTAAACAGGTACAACAAGGACAGCAACGGACATCGAAGCAGTGACCCAATATTTATGCCATAAATGGAATTCTATGCCACGAATGTGACAGCAGTACAAAGTAATGAAGTGTTGCCTTAGATTTGATATTTTTATTAAATCCCGAAGATTACAGGTCCGGGCTGTAAGGTGCCGCACAGTTTACCCTCCATTCTCTTAGTGCAAACGCCTGCGATGTAAAATGTGTGTCGTTGTGTTAGAGAAAGAATCTCTCTATCTATGGAGACAGAACGTCGTTTTACAAGCTCTGCATTTTTGCGTGAGGTGTTTCCTGTTACCACGGAAATTCTGAACACCTTGAAAGATAGCAAAACTGCCTCGATCGAAATGATGATTCCCTGCTTAAGGAAATAAATTTGATTCATTTATCACACAATACCAATGTTACTGAGAACCTCCTTCTTCGACCATGATATTATTATTATTATTATTATTATTATTATTATTATTATTATTATTATTATTATTATTATTATTATTATTATTATTATTATTATTATTATTATAGAACTGCACGCATGATCCAGATGTTCAAGATTGGCAGGGCATGTAGCGCGTATGGATGAATGCAGAAATGCATATAGTGTGTTGGTTGTAAAATCTGAGGGGAAAATACCTTTGAGGAGACCGTGACGTAGCTGGGAGGATAATATTAAAAGGGATTTGAAGGAGGTGGGATATGTTGCTAGGGAGTAGATTAATCTTCTTTCGGATCGCGGACTAATGTGAGGTGGCAATTGATCTCCGGGTTCTCTAAAAGCTATTTGTATATTATTATTATTATTATTATTATTATTATTATTATTATTATTATTATTATTATTATTATTATTATTATTATTATTACCGGGGTCCAACTCTATGATTGATAATGACATTGACGATAATTATAATCAGAAAACTATTTATCCACAATTGAAGCATTGCTAAATTTGATGGTATGAGTTTACAGTCTTAGTGAAAAATCAACTGAAGTGGTAATGAAAAACATACAAAATTCTTTTGTGCGAGATCGTGCGTATTTGCTTGTTTTCCGCACAGAACCAATACGCGGTAAGTGTGAAATATCACATTCAATATTCCCAACGTAACACACATAACAATTTCCCTCTTCTTACCGCTTAAGCGCGACATTCATTTTACTGCTTTAGGCTTTTAACATATTATTTTTAGAGATGTTTAACATAGTAATAATTATAAATTGGAAACTTACCAGTGCAATTTCACCTAAATTGCAATGTTAATTATTGTTTTTAAATATTTGCAAACATTAAGTAAAGTCTACTACTCCACGAAACTTATTGCATTCCTGATACAAGTAACATTAAGGAAGCCGTGAAAAAATCAACAAGATTCCAGATGCCGATGTTATTACTGCAGTATGTTATATAAATAATATTGTTAAAATATTAAAATGAAAAATAAATCATTACATAACCTTACCGTTTGTTTTAAGTTCGCATTTATAGACTGGGGGGAAAAAAGACAGACGTATATCACGGCCTGCTGGAGTATAGTAAACACAGAAAGCATTTTATAGCAACAATGATGAAGAAAGGTATTTTGATTTTCCGAAGTTGCCGTCATTAAACAGAAACCAACATGGAGATTTCATTGCAACTAATTAGAAATTCGTCTTTCAGGTATGTAATAAACGATCTTCGCATAAAATAATGTACGATACACGAGCGGTATGTTTGTTTTCATGTTCTCGGAAATTAAAAAAGCTCAACTACGTTTCACTTTTTCAATCTTTTCCTCGGCCATGAAATCGTCAACATACCGTTCCTGTAACGTATATTACTATTGTACATCTGTTTCTAAATTAATATTCCCTACACATTTACTATTGGAATATCTGCCTTTTCTTGTACTTTTTCTGCTCAATTCTTTAGTTTATCCTTCTTTCCTGTTCAGTGGAATACGTGTTATCTGTTCGGTCCTGTTAAATTTCTATGCATATTATTTTAGGATTGTCAAATTCTTTAATGTCCGGATTACATACTCACAACAAGAAAGAAAATGTGTCTCGGTCATTACGTTCCATGTTAACTATTTCCAATGTTGCAAAGTACCACCGCGTTTGTTCCACCGCATTATTTTCTCCTGGTACATCCTGGCTGGAGAAGATTGAGGAATTAATTTATGATGAGCGTTAAGTGTAGAATAGAACTTACGTTGCAAATTTAATACGCAATCTGAAAAATGTACCATAAGTAGGGTCTACATAACTATCACATGCTGCATGTTTATGTGCCGAAACCTGTACTACGTATTAATGTTTGTTTTTGTATTAGGCCTATTGAAATATATTTACAAACTAGTAAATGTTACTTCCTTTGTAATCATCTAGTCCTGAATTTCTTGCATAATTTCAGTCTTTCTTACTCATTCATTTCCTCTTTTCTGTTCTAGTATTTCTCATATATATTTTAGATTTAATATCAATATCATTACAACAGAAGGTGAGAGACGGCCTTTAATTGGTTTTATTTAATGTCGTTTATTTTCTGTTTTACCACACACCGATCTGTTGCATGCACTGCTTATGCTCTATTTGTGTGCATGCTTATGAGTGTAGGCCCTGTGTATAAATTCAGAGTGTCAAGGTATAAACGGACATCAGAATATTTGGGAGGTCAGTATGAGCATGAGTGTTCGATATGGTACAGAGAATTTATTCACACCTCGTAAGTTTTTTTGTACCAAGTCCAAGTTATTTATCACTGATGTTAGTCCGTTAAATAAATTTATATTTCTTCTCGCATCATTATTGGCATTACTTTCGCAAATACTATTAAAAATGCTCACCTCGAACCTGTTAGCATGCTTCTACATATGTGTTGTTCCATCGATAATTTTCATTCCCAATTGTAATAGTAGCATTATTTTTGTGTGTTATAATAACAGCCCTCGCATTCTCGGCTTGTAATTCCCTGATTTTGAACGGACCTATAGAAACAAACGTGGTGGAAAGAGTTCTGGTGACCGAACAGGCCTTTGGTACTGGTCCTTCTCTTCCTATCCAGCGATGAGGAAAATGCTTGTTGTGCAATTACCACATTTGATCTGACAACACTGGGTGCAGTTAACTGACATCCTAATTTCACGACTATCGCAGTGAAGTCGTAACTCACTCTTTGCTGGAAGATCCCAATGAAATTCTAAACAGTTCAGTGCCAGAATCATAATGTCACTAATAGCAAAATTTGGCTCAAGATTACATAGCTATTAAACATAAATTAATACATATTCATTAATAGTTTTCTGCTCAAGAGCAGGTCTTTCACTGCAAACTCAGCATTCTCATATCGTTCCTATTTTCTGCCTTCCTCTTAGTCTTCAAATGAAATCACCAATAAAACCTGAATGATCCATAGTATGTAGCAACTTTTTTTAGGTTGATCTCCCTAAGCTTGTGACCTTTGTCGCTTTATATTTTTATACACAGATGATAATGAAAAAAGCAATAGGGTGCCATTTAAAATTGTTCTTGATGACGTCGTAACTCGCAAACAATAGTTGCAAAAATATTTTATTCGCATAAAAATATTCCTTTCTAAATATGTTTTCGCATTTGAGCTGTTTGTTCCACATCCTCTCATTCAATTTTAATTGCAATTAAGCGTTACTTTCGAACATCTTCTATGTATTCCAAACTTTAACATATTTCATAATACAGATTCTTTCCTGTGTGTGTGTTAGCTACAAAACATGTTTTATAATGTCTTAAGCCTCACAGTTTCCAAACAAGCAGCTAAATTCTCGCCGTGTTTTAGGATATCGATGAGCTGTGTTTATGTCGAGATTTTAGATATTTTTGGTTCTCTTTTCACGGAATACGTCCTAGAAGTTTGTTCATAGAATATTGTGACAACTCATATTTAATTTTATAAATCTTGTCTTGTACATTTTCTTCTAGTTAATTATAATTGAACCTAAAAAGAAATAAGTCACAAAGGAAATTCTAAAATGTATATTAGCCTACAAGCTTGTTACAAAATTAAATTTCTATAGTGAGAGAGAATGCGGTATTGTTCAGTACGCAAACAAAATAAGAGAAGTTAAAAGAAAATGAAGTGTGAAATCTATTCTAGCATTTTATTTGCCACTTTTATTTCGATCCAAAGTAGATATTTTCATCGAAGGCCACCGCTTTCTTGTTAAATTAGATTCTGTAAATTAAAACAGTTTCCTGCTTGACATTTTCGAGTCACTGAGATATAAAATGGGAGTATAATCTCTGTACTAGAACTTTTCTATGTACAAAAGAAGATTAACACATATAAGAAATTTCCCACACCAATGAATACGTAGCAGAGATGTGAAGACTAGCAGGAATGGTGGAGCAGAATTGCCGAGAAGCTAATGTAATTGGAAGAACAAAAGACGAAATCACCTACTTTAACAGCGACAAATACACAAAGGAAGAAAAGAGGGGATGAGAGGAACTATATATGATGGATATACACAGACTAATATATTGCAGCAGTTTATGTTCTGGCGGAAAGAATTGGCTCCTGGCACTTTCATTTTCTTCTAGAGTTTGTGAAACAGAAAAGGAGGCAAGGAAAGAAAAAGAGGATGTCATGGAGGGGTGAGAGGGAGGGTTTGGGGAAATAAAGAAACGGAATTTGTTTCCGAAATCCCCATAGAGTTACCAAACGTATGTTGTGTGCTGGAACGATGAATTCCATTTCATCCAAAACCATGGAAGAAGAAGAAGAATCTTCATCCTTCGATGCCTTTCTCGCTTTTTCTCATTTTCTATCCCAAACCTCTACCACCACCACCACCACCACCACCAACAAATTCCACTTCCCTCTTTCCGTTAGTGGGCCGCATCTCTTTTCTCTCTACCTGTCTTACCCAATTCACTTTTCAATGAATATCTTTACTCCTTTTTTGTCCGGTTCACATAGCCTCTATGGATTCAGTTCAGGTCTTACAGTATAGATGTTCCTCGCCTTTCAGTTCGCGATGAACGAAGCAATTTTGCTCCTGTACTGGATGAGATTTCTTAGCTCCATAAACCTGTACGCGAAAGAAGTGCTTTTCTTTCTATGACGTCACTGCGCTAAGAAACAAAAGAAGGCAATAAGAATTTCTTTTAATATACAAGAGCCAAACAAATAAATCTTGAGCCTACCAATTTACTGTAAGCTTGGCTTACAGTTTTTATTATTTTTTTATCCAGTGAGGGTGTGATGATTTGTATGCAAATCCGTATATATTTGTTTGATATATTTTGGTCGCTTATATGTAGCAGTGCAGGCGTTACCCTTTCCCTATCTCCATCTTAAGCTGCAGGGGGTGTTACTTTATGGCGTGTATGAAGATGAGTTACGTCGATTTATTTTTTCTCCTGCTTCTTCACTATATGCCTGTGACATTATGTGGAGTCTTAGCCAAAATCTCTTTCATCTTCCCAGTGGCACCGTGAGCTCCAGGATCGAAGGCCATGAATATTTTTTTCATCCTAATCATTATCAGAGCGACGTTCTATCCAAAATCCAGAAGTAATATAAGTCTGACGTGTAGGATGACATATTAGAAGATGAGAAAAATAATTTCCATACTTACTGAAGAGAATCAATTTCAGCCAATGGTTCACTTGTCAGTTATTGTAGTTAAATTATAAAATATGAGTTTATATAAGTTACCATTTAAATCGCATCAAATAAGACTACAAAATGCGCTTTTATACTGCATTCGATTACTTTGGTTCTTTATCCCGCTGGTGAAATTTCATCCCTTTCTTCTGTTTAGAATTCTACTCTGCTGTTTAGCCTACGTGATAGCCAATTAGAGTTCAATCCCAAAGAGACGTGAATATTTATTGTTCTTTCATGGAGAATGAATTTGTTTATCTTAAAAACGGTCTGAGTTATAAGTGCTGGTATTACTAATCATGTGTAAGACTCAAGCGCCAGCGCGTTGGTCTTATATCCAGGCTGCTCGGGTTCGATACCAGGTCAAGCCGTAATGAAATTTGTGGTGGACAAAGCAGATAAAGCAGATGCTGCAGAGAGTTTTTCTCGGCTACTCTCGCTTCCCTCTATTTTTCTACCAACACTCTCTACCACTTCATTTCATCTATCATCTGCAATAGTTGAAAGTAAGTTGGAGTGAAGTCTTGGGGGTAGTACGTGTTACCAATGCTGATAATAGGTAGGGTTTGGGACCCCAGGCCCTAGGGCAGGGATATAGATCTGGCGAGAGAGGGGTGGAAAGCATGGGGAAAGCGTAGGTTCCCCGTCCACAGTCCACTGGCGTTGAATGACGTATCTGTGCCCAGTACGCAATCACATAAGACAGACACTGAATACAAATCCTCTCCCCTACCAAGTCAATGACACGGGGATGGAAGGAAGGGGTGAGTGACATATCCGATGAGTGACGCAACGCCACAATTGTCGCCCAGTTCTGCAAGCCTGCCATAGAGTTTATCAGGTATACGTCTGAGGATGGGACCTGGCTCTTTCAGTGCTGAGGCACTATGGCCAACCTGTTAAACTTTGGAACAATCTTCGTATTTATAGGGAGTCAATGAGCCAATGTAAACCTAAGCGTTTATCAGTCCAGGGTCCGGGCCTCGAAAAGCCAAGCAAGTCAAGGTGTTCTTGCTAATGTCTAGCTCGGTGTAAAATCTTTGGAAATTTGGGATTAGGACGAGAAAACCACCACATCTTTTAAGGCTGTGGATCTGTGAAATCTCTCCATTTTTATACCAATTAATCTGAAACTTTTACCAAATATTTCTTGCAATGTGGATATGCAGTACACAAATTTTCACTTTGACATTCCAAATTGTTTACCTGTTATTATTATTATTATTATTATTATTATTATTATTATTATTATTATTATTATTTAATACTGATTTATAATTGTCTCAGTTTTCAAAGTTTGCATAATTTTTCTTTAAAATTATATTTAATTTATTCCTGATAGATGTATGTAAAATGTCACACATACCTACTTGTCATATTTTTCCAATTACTTTTTGAGAAAAATAATATTTACTATGTTAGTTAATTTTTCGATTTTTTGAAACTTATCGCATCTTCAACACATGATGAGTTGTATACTTTCAATAGCAGAAGAAAACACATGTATCAGTTTACTTCACATCCTTTTGTGCACTTCTGCGCAAAATTTCACTGATATTAAATAAAAACTGTATTCATTAGAGCATTTTGAATATTACAAATAATGTTGAAAATTAGAAAATCGAGAAAACGAGTATCAAAGTACAGCATGTATATGATAAAAGTCTATCACACACATTTTCTCCTACATAACAGCGCGAAATATGAACTGAATGAAAAGTAAAATTAGTTAGAATGAAGAACAAAATCTGTCAGAATGACAGTTGAGTGTCAGTATAAAGGGCTGTAGCTCCACGTACGCTCTGGTTCCTTTAAATTCGTGTGAGGGCTTTTTGAATTGTCACAGGGCCAAAAATACTGAAACGTTATTTTATTTTTGTTAAGTTAAAAACAAAACTCCGTTTTAATGATTTTTTTCGCTATTTTCATCGATTTACAGTCTTAAGGCAAATGTTAATGTTGATACTGATAATGATGATAATTGTGATGATATCGGTAACGTGTTAATTTTCTTACACAAAAAGGAAGGTTCATTTTTATTTCATAGATAAGATGTGTTAATCTACCACTATTCTGTCTTGTAAGTGATGGTATTTGTAATGTTGAAAATCCTAACAAAAGTGAGAATGCCCTAAATGGACGTCTAAAGAACCAGTCCTAAAACATATTATGGTGTTAATCATGGCTGTTAATGATTAGATAATTTTATATTTCTGCCTCCTATAAGCCTACTATTAGAACCAGAACAGTACAAAAGGTAAGACTGAATGATAAATTATGATCAGTTGGTCATTATTTCGCAAATGTACCACTTCACCAATGAAATTTTTTAATCCTTTGAATTTTAACCAATGAAAACCGCCTATCACTGTAACATTATATTATATTGTTACTTTTTTTTTGTCACTGATGATGTGCAATTGTTTCCTGGTTGGCAGGCTGCGTACGTATTTGAAAGGCAATGAAAACTCTATCATGTCCCTAAAAATCAATGAGAATCACAGTAACCCACTACCAGTAAACTCAGGAGTACTCAATCAACTGCAAACTCTATAGCATAGGTGCACCAAACGAACATACTTTTACAGAATGTGACTCCAAAAATTGTACACTTAATTAGTTAAATATCACTGTGCTTATAATAAGTTTATGAACATTTTCATTATTCCGTTATTATAATATGACGCGAGGTTTTCATTCCATTTGGATAAAGTCACAAACATGTGAATTTATCGACAACTAAATATCTCTTGTAGTATTGCCTTTGATAATAGTGTAATGTTATCCTCATTGGTAATACTGCTATATATTGTTGCTTGTGCTTGTTTTATGTTGTCTTAAGCTGTGTCCTTTTGTCCAAATGACAACAGTCTCAGTGAGTCTCAATACTTATGATTATGAATTATGTCTATTTACAATCCCTCGCAGACGTTGCGTGCGACGTACAAAATTTCATTTCTTGAAGATTTTGTCAAGCCATTCTTGATGTTATAAGTTCATAACATCATAAATCATCATTCCATCGCAGTTTGGGATTTCTCATATATTTTTTTGCTTTAATTAAATATCATCGTCATTATCGTCATCGTCTTCATAATCATAATCATCATCATCATTATCATCATCATTAGGGACCGGATTTTTGTGTAATATCAAGGTGTGAAATATGTACATGTTTATGTAAGAAAAATAAGCTGAATATGTACCACATTATGTAAAATCATAAACATATTTAATATCAATATCTGGCAGCTATATAGGGTAGGTAAGACTCTCCAGTTGTGATTTCATAGAGCACCCGACTTTTTTACCGCACATTTGACACATTACTATTTTTCCTTCTCTAGTGAAAGCTTCGTCCATCGCAATCCATGATTTTATTTTTGTCGTTAGGGTTGAAGATACAGAAGCCATTTTAGTTAGTTAAAAGCAGTAGATAAACTCACTTGCACTTTATAATGTAAGTACTAAAACTAGAGAACTGAGTGAAATGAATGACTGCAAGCACTGTTTCGCTTTACTGGATTAGGAGAAAATAAGACGAGACACATACATTTTAGCTGCTCCCTTTAAGAGACGAAGTACCTTCTAAAAACCTCAAACTATAGGCATTTACAAACTGTTGTATGGAAAGTGACATTCCTGTCTCATTCAGAAGGGTAGGATTATTTTCTAATTGCTCGGAAAATCCTATTTCCATATAGGTCTACTAAATTTAAGGTAAAGAGGTCAAGCAATAACCTGAAAAGCTATTTATTTTAATCTATCAACATCTTTCCAGTTTGTTCCTTTACTCCAGCTTCTTTTCAAAAGTCGGCTACTTTATTGCGGCTCATGTCAGACTTAACATGAGTTTTCCCTGGAAGGATTAGGAAGAGGATGGGTAAGGTTGCTAATTGCATGGGAACGGTTTGTTAAGACGTGTGCAGAACAATTATAGTTCGAGACAAATCATGCCGTCCTCAACCCACTCCACCGCAACGAAGGCAACGCTACTTTGAGTGATTTTTACAATACAAAGCAGTTATATGAGAAAAGTTGCCTTTTGTTCACTCATATTTACAGTGGACGGTATGGGGTGAATGCCTCTATTACTTTCTGGAACTAAGGACGTTTATGTTTGGTCCCGAAATATATCCTTTCTTGGATAGGTAAAAAGGCTTTTTAAACCTGTGTATTTCAAATTGTAAACTTTTCCAGCAGAAGTTTTTTTTTTTCCTTTTTTCCTTTTAGAGAAATAAAAATGAATAAAACCCTAAATATGTAGATGTATGTAATACCAAGAAATAATGTGTAATGTGGAGTAAATATGTAAAAATTATGTAGTATCAAATTTTAATATATTAATGGTAAGTACAAGATTCGCAAAGATTTGTTATTTATATAAGGTTAGGTTGAAAGGAATTTAATGTGTAATTACATAAAAATCCGGTCCCTAATCATCACCATCATTGTCGTCGTCGTCGTCGTCGTCATCATCATCATCATCATCATCATCATCATCATAATATAAAATATGAAAACCATGTCATCCATGCAATGAGAAATTTTTTGGTAGCAATCCTCTTAATAATGTGATGTCACTGCTTAAATTAATAATACCTGCTAATCCAAATGCTAATGCACGATGTATGTACATAAAAGAGGATTCCTACGGTCAGTGTTATTAATATAATTAGTTTATTAATTTTATGAATCTCGTGGTCTAATACACAGTGGGTTAATAATCCATTAGCGAGAATGAATCACGTCTAAGCCCTCAAATGAAACAGGTATATGTTCGAAGTAACCTATACAACTATTGTAGTACGTCCATCAAGGTTTGTACTTCGTTTGTGTTATCGTGCTTTTGTATGTACAGAGACTTCATTTTATTTTCACTTAAATTTTTATTGTACCTGAATCTTTTGATGTACTTCACTCCCACTCCTTCTACTAATGAAGTTCCAACCGTCCTCCACAGAGAACCAAGGCCGCTTTCAGTTCCTAACTACTTCACGAAATCAGCATCAATCTCTCCTTTCTATTCCTCGTCACAGAACTTTCCTATACTCATCCTCCTAAACTGTATCATTGTTTCGACTCTGGAATACGTTACCTAGTGACGTCAGGGATTGCCGAACACTGTCACAGTTTAAAAATAAACTAGAAAAGTAAGTTTTATCTCACGAAATCCGTTTCTAAGGAGTTGCTAGATTTATGCCGAAGTTTTTACCTTTAGCATTTTGGCAATAATTTCCTTTTGTTCGATTAATCCTTTCTCTTGTCTTTGTGCCAGGATACTAGAACAGCTTATTGTCCCTTGGTTAATAACAATGATGCTGAGTGACACTGTTATTTTGTGTTTATGTATATATTTTCACTTTTTGTTTGCACTTTTTTTGCATCATTTAATATGTTGGACTAATTTTTATTATTTTCAGTTTGTATTTGTATGTACAATTGTTTTTTATGTCATATTCATTGTCACTCGTTATTACTGTACATTATTGCATTGATATATAATTTTTCTTGTAGTTATATTATATTTCTGGTGGTGTGAAAGAGAAGCCCCGATGTCCTTAACTACACTAGAGTAAATAAATAAATAAATAAATAAATAAATAAATAAATAAATAAATAAATAAATAAATAAATAAATAAATAAGTAAATAAATAACTCAGTAAATAAATAAATAAATAACTAAGTAAATAAATAAGTAAATAAATAACTAAATAAATAAGTAACTAAATAAATGAATAATGAATGAATAAATAAATAAATAAGGCCATCAGACATCCCCCTTCTACGAGGAGACTACAACTACAATATGAAGAATACAATTAAAATTATAATTAGAATTAATATTAAATTTACAATTACAATTACATTAAAAATCGAAGTACGAAAAGATTGATTAACAAATGCTAGAAAATTTATTGAAGTAGTTAAGAACAAAGAATGATTTTTTAATGAAGTACAAATTAAACCTAGAATTATATTTAAATATTTTTGTACTAGAATAACAGAACTATGTTCAAGAAGTTATGTCTGAACGAGTCTCAATTACAGACCAAGTACCTAGTAAGTTTGCGTTTGAATTCAATTTTATTTCGACAGTTCCTGGTGCTAAAGGGTAGAGACTTCCAGAGTCTTGGCAGGACTATTGTGAAAGAGGATGAGTATGAGGAGATGCTATGGGATGGTATATTGTTAGTATTGTTTCATGGAGAGATCGTGTGTGTGAAGAAAAGTAAGTGAAATGAGACGACAGGTACGAAGGCATACAAGAGTACTGTTCACTATTTCGTAATGCCTCAAATGGATCCATTTCCAATTTTCGAGTTGTAGTCTCCACTAGTTACCTATTTCATAGTAATTTTATATATCGACTCTGGAATGTAAGCTTCCTTTTTCCGCCTACAAATTAAAACATAAGTCGTCGAATCTGATCTGTCATGGAATGTTGAGAGTGTATTAAAATTTATAGAGGCCGGTTAAGAGTGGAAGAGAAGGCCTTATGGCCTTAACTCTGCTAGCGAAAATAAAACATTATTACTGTTGTTGTTAATATGTTTGGTTTCCCAGTATTCAACCTGGATAATAGAGATGAATAACGATCGAGAAAGCAAGAATAACAGCGCCCGCATAGCAGAAAATCTGCACCACAATGTTGTATAGGACGTCGCGTCTTTGACGTAAAGATTGCTTGTGAGTGTTTCGAAACGTCGAGATTAATCACTCCCGAAGTCCCGAACGTCAAGCAGCCTTGCATCGCCACAGTTGTTTATACCTGACTGAACTTCTTTTGCAAATGTTATATATGTATAAACAATCAAGTAGCCTATTTGAAACATCATCTCTACCTTTCAGTGTATAATAATCCGTTCCCCAGTCTTTATTTAATTACTAGGCCCTTATTAAAAGGCTAAGAATTTTGTTTTCTTATGTTTGAGATCAAGTGTGCAATCTCAAGTAAAAAGATATTAACGTTATGTTTTATGTTTCTTAGAAATGCTAATTTATTTGAGAATTATTGTTTTCTTTCTATTTACATAACCATAGGTAATATCATATAATACAACCAAAACATTTTGATAAATAAGATACTGTTCTGTTTTGTATTTTTGTCTCATTTAAACATTTATAATGCTATTTATTTCGATGATATATGTTATTGAAAGTTACGAAATCTTTCCGCGCCGACCAAATGCTGTTTCGAGAATGATGAGAGAGACTCGAAGCGCACGAGAATGACGAGACGAGACTCGAAAGACAAATGCAACGAACACAGCGAGCGAGAGCGGCAGTTAGTTTTGTTCATCTCTACTGGATAAGTGATTTAAGTTTTTCACAAATTAAGTTAGATTGTGATTAACATAAAGCTAAAAGAACTAGAATTGCATCACCGTCATCAACCTTCAATGAATAGTTCTTCGCATCCTTTATTCCTCACTTCTGTGATGATTTTGTAGAAAAATTGGACATTGTCAATAACTGACATTCCCTACTCATATGTGTGGCGAAATATTAGCCTTTAAGATACAAAGCGAAAACACTGTCAGTAGCTGTGGAAGGAATATGAAAGTCCAATGCCATGTTGAGAATGGAACTCATTTCTGTTGGATTATTATCCTATTGTTAGACCACAGCCAAGGACATGGATTTTTGTACAAACTGATATTATATTAAAGGAACTGAGGAAAACTATGAATTCCACAGATAACAGTGGAACCACAGAACGGTACAATGTAAACGGCATAGCTAACCGCTATATCAACCGGAGTGTGAGGGACTCAACCAGATGACAAAGCTGCTTCACTTTGACACATTACATTTAATCCGAGTCATATATGACGGCCGGGATTAAGTATACCTAACACTATTATTCTCGCTGAGTGCAGACCGCAAGCTGGTAATAAATTTAATATCCATTAACGGAATTAAATCACAAACACATTGTCATTTTCATTACTGTAGGCTGAATATTATGAATGCATAATTCCATTAATTTATATGTTTCTGAGAAGAAATCTGTAAGTATTCATTACTATGTTGATGTTATAAACACACAATACTTAGCCTACAACTAATGAGTCTACACTATCTCATGACTTTTTTTCAATCCCTACTTCTGATAAAAGAAAAAGATTTCGTCGAGGAAACAACAACATTCAACTTTCATATATACATGTACGAGTATTTAAAGGCAATAATTTACTATTACATTTCAAACACACCAGCAAACAAACCGAAACTCATAACGTTTATGGAACTGGAACACACAGAAAACAATTCTTATTCGTAGAAAATGTAAATAAAGCGAGTTTAAGAAGTTGTCTCTAATATGTTCCATGTTAGAAATTCAGCTACTATAATAATAAAATACGAATTTGTCCTTAGAAATACAAAAAAGAGGATTGAAATTTTTCAATGTTACAATAATACCTATATTACTTATTATT
This sequence comes from Periplaneta americana, assembly GCF_040183065.1. Classification (NCBI taxonomy): domain Eukaryota; kingdom Metazoa; phylum Arthropoda; class Insecta; order Blattodea; family Blattidae; genus Periplaneta; species Periplaneta americana. Next base: position 31,989,128 of record NC_091125.1, read on the forward strand.
TATATGAATTTCTGACTTAAACATAATAACAGCAAATCAAAAGAATAGAAATGCGAGAATGTAGAATATTTTAGAATTCATACTCTGGTATCTTACAGCAAACGGCTTTTTCTAGCAGTGAAGTTACGGACAGGGGTGAGTGCGGAGGTCGGGGTATGGCTTGACTTTAACCGCGTTTGAGGATATGATCGTATATCCTAATAATATAACCCTTCTTTCTGGGTGGTGGTGTGGAAACCCTGTCAGAGACTACAATACGAATATTTTCAAGTACCCCCTGTAGCATTCTTAAATGCAGTTTTTTGGTCATTTTAAAAGAAGAGAATAAACGAAGTAATAAATAATTTAAAATGATATAATATAAAAATTGAAGTGAATAAAAACCAAAATTATATAAAAATAAATAAAATAAGCTATAACAAAACACAAGAATGAACAGGACTTTCAGATGACAGGACTGCCGAAAGAATATCTGAAGCTGTATTTGATCATTTAGAAGAATTTAACTGTACCAAGAAATTAATTGCGCATACTCTATTATTATTATTATTATTATTATTATTATTATTATTATTATTATTATTATTATTATTATTATTATTATTAGTTTCTGTCTTGGTCATCAATCGTCAATCTCATATCCTACAAACAAAAAATATCACGAGTCGCCACTGGATAGTAAGGGATATGCTACTGGAGCTAAATGACAGCTGTGAGCAGTATAATAATAATAATAATAATAATAATAATAATAATAATAATAATAATGATTTATTTCAGCTGGCAGAGTTAAGGCCGTAAGGCCTTCTCTTCCACTCAACTAGCAAAAAGTGTATATACATATGCATGAACTTACAAAGAATTCAACAATTTGATTTAGATGAGAGTTACATGTATACAAGAGTTATTTACGAATTAAACAACAAAATACTATGAACTATTAATTAAACACTGAAATAAACTGTGTAGCAGAATTAAACTAAAATACATAGAATGTTAATATATTTCAAATGATATTAGATAATAGAAAGGGATTATTATGAGACAATTTTGAAAATACAGCACAATCAAGATGATGTCTAAAGAAAAAAGTAACAGTGTAGTCAGTAATATTTTAAATCAGTATGGTTGGAGTGAAATGCTAATAAGGTTATCTTTTAAGCTGTTCTTAAAGGTGTTTGTTGTCTTGCAGCCCCTAATACTTTGTGACAAGGAATTCCATTGACGCGAGTTGGATATTGTTAAAGATGAGGAATAACAAGATGTTCTATGAAGAGGTATATTTAGCGTGCCACAGATAAGTGATCTGGTATTTACGTCGTGGTTAGAGTATAGATAAGAGAAACGAGACGAAAGGTAATTTGGTGTTGAGGTGTGCAGAATTCGAAGGAGTAAAGACAAAGAGTGTAAAGTTCTGCGTTCTTTAAGTCGGAGCCACGAGAGACTTGCAGTCGGAGGAATGAAGATAAATACAACAGGACGAAAACCATGGTTGTCGCAAGAAAAATAAAGAAGGTAAGCTTGCGAATTCTAAGTGATGCAGTAGAGCAAGTGAACAGCTTCAAATACTTGGGATGTACTATAAGCAGTAACATGAGCTGCTGCCAGGAAATCAAAAGGAAGATAGGAATGGCGAAGGAAGCTTTTAATAGAAAAAGAAGCATCTTTTGCGGAACTCTGGAAAAATAACTAAGGAAGAAAATATTGAAGTGCGTTTTGTGGAGTGTAGCATTATATGGGGGAGAAACATGGATATTATGACCAAATGAAGAGAAACGAAAGGAAGCATTTGAAATGTGGATATGGACAAAAATGGAGTGTGTGAAGTGGGCAGGCTGAATGGGAAATAAAGTTGCGTTGGAAAGAGTGGGTAAAGAAAGAATGATGCTGAAACTGATCAGAAAGAGAAAAAGGAATTCGTTGGGTCACTGGCTGGGAAGAAACTGCCTACTGAATGATGCACTGGAAGGAATGGTGAGCGGGAGAAGAGTTCGAGGTAGAAGAAGATATCAGATGATAGACGACATTAAGCTATGTGGATCATATGCGGAGACTAAAAGGAAGGCAGAAAATAGGAAAGATTGGGGAATGCTGGGTTTGCAGTGAAAGACCTGCCCATGGGCAGAACATGTATGTACTCTGGTTAAAAATGAATAGTGCAGTTCGTAAATTTAAATTTACCATATCACGCTTCTATAAACCAAACCGATCTTCCAATCTCTCTCTTTTCTACATTTCCGATTCATTATTCCCAATAGATCATCATAATCAGTCACCACGTAATTCTTCATCGGCTGCTTGGTCTTACTGCAGCCATTATTAAAAAAAATATGTCTCCATCCTTAAAGAGCCCCAAAAGAACATTTTCATGTTTTCGATCCTTTTGAAAAAAATAACTTGAAAATGAAGCTGACATATATTCCATGAAAAGAGTAATCGGTATTTCTTGACTCGCGAGTCAACCACTTAATGCACAAGCAAGGTGGAGGGGTAAGACATGGTCTCCCTCCCGTTAGCCATCATTTTGTCCATTCAGAGTTAAGAAGTTTAGGTTTTTTCCTCTTTCTATCTACTCCTTTGCTGTATATTGTGCGTTTCATTTTATATGACGTAGTGTTTTCCTACCATTGCATGAAGATCTACCACCGATTTAAATTTCTAGAGACGTAACCAGATATTTTTTCACTGAAAATTACATTAAATAATGCCTGGTCGACAGCAGTTTCACCAGATCTCAACCCTACAATGGATATGCATACGATAAGCACGGTGAGATCTAGTAAAACAGGTTTTACAACTATGGAACGATTAAGAAGGAATATAGAGGTGTGGGAGAAAGATAAAACACAAAAGAAATAGGGTAAATCAGGCAAATATGGGTACTATAAGGAATTTTACCATATATCTTGCACTTGAGTAATGATAACAGCTGGAAAACATAAAACATTTTAGAGTATATCTATTTTAAAAGTATTATCCAATCAAATACTAAAATTATCGTTTTATGTTACATGAATATGCTTTTACTAGAACATTAGAAGTGTCCATATAATACTTACAGTGCAGAGGTAAAAACTACAGTGAACCAAGTTTCGTAAGATTCTCACATTATAATCGGATTTGTTTGCACTCCAGATCTTAACTTTACTGTTCCTCCATTATTCCTCGTTTCTGAAGAATTGTCATTGCCATTAGTTAAAATGAACTTAGATAGGTATTATTAGATATCGTAATTTTCTTATTATGGGAATGTTATAGATAATTTTGCCACATGTAGCTTCATTTTGTACGGTTAAAAGTACAAAACTGAGTGACATGAATGCAGCCTGCATATACATTTCAGTGTAGCCAATAAAACGTTGCTCTGTATTCATTAAAATTTTATTTTATCTGTGGTTTTACTCATCATAACTCTTTGACGGTTTCAATGATTTGCAGAGAATAGAGAATATATATATATATGTATATGTATATTTTTTTTGTATGAGAGGCATGTGACAACTATGGATTATAGGTGCAGATGTATCACAAAAGGGTAATAATGAACGAAAGATCCATCAAATCGCCAGTTAAATTCAACGTGCATTTTAGTGTAACAACCAGACCACTTTCTCATCCACGATTCTAAAATTTTTCTCTTTATTCTTTACTCTCACTATCCCCACTATGCATTAGGTAACCAAACTTTAGGAAAATGTTAATTTTTAATCACGTCTGTCAAAGACTGGAAGATTATTGCATTCTCCTTCTTAAATGATGAGAAAATTTTCCTATATCTTCTTCTTAGAACGAGAAACTTGTCTACCAAACATAGTCATTTCTTAGTTTGATGGAAAGAAATTTGAATAATTGGCAAATGTAAAAGGTGACTTTTCTCAAGCTTCAAATTTTGAAATAGACTTATTCTTAGGTTATCATTTATAAGGCGTATGTAATGCATTGTTGTATGTTATGTCACATATTATGTCATGTTGTGTTACATTATGTATGTTGTGTTATGCTGTGCTGTGCTGTGCTGTACTATGCCATGCTATGCTACATTGTGTTATGTTATGTTATGTTATGTTATGTTATGTTATGTTATGTTATGTTATGTTATGTTATGTTATGTTATGTTATGTTATGTTATGTTATGTTACAGTATGTTATGTTATGTTATGTTATGTTACAGTATGTTATGTTGTGTTATGTTATGTTATGTTATGTTACAGTATGTTATGTTGTGTTGTGTTATGTTATGTTGTGTTATGTTATGTTACAGTATGTTATGTTATGGTATGTTATGTTGTGTTGTGTTATGTTATGTTATGTTATGTTATATTATGTTGTGTTACAGTATGTTATGTTGTGTTATGTTATGTTATGTTATGTTATGTTATGTTATGTTATGTTATGTTATGTTATGTTATGTTATGTTATGTTATGTTGAGTCCTGTCATGTCATATACTACATAATGTAATATGTAGTATGTGCTTGTGTATTTGTGTGCATACATGTATACATTTTATTGTTATTTTTCGGAACTAGAAATTTTAAAGGAAATTACCGGCGTTGTTCTCTTAGAAATTATTTCTGAACAGAAAACATAAGTACTTGGAAAATTTGTACTGTGGTAATGTGGAGAATTAAAAACTGATACTTCAATGGTCCTTAATATATATATATACTTAGAATTATTGTTAGTGCTATATCAATTATTTTCCGATTGATAATTTTGAGTCATTGTGATTTCATTTAACCGTTCTAGAATAGATGAAAAACTATATATTCCGTCAGTGGAATGCCAGTTATATCGCAATTTTGAATTTTGTCCTGAATTTGGAACAAGTAATTCAGAAAAGATTAAGGTACTTAGGTTTATGCTCAAAATCCACACAATGGTGAAAATAAAATAATATAATACAAGGATGAGCTTTTTACTATAATTTCTACCTCAGAATTTGCAGTTGAATATTTTTGGAGTAGGAAAGAAATTCTCATTTAAGGTAGAAAATTGTCCCAGGGATAAAATAAGAAATTAAGCTGTGCTAGGGAGTGTGGATGAAGAAAGAATAACACTGAAACTGATCAGGAAGATAAAAATAAAGGTGGAAGAAATTGTGAAAGGGAGAAAAGTTCGGAGCAGAAGAAGATATCAGATGATAGACTACATTAAGACAGAATTATTTGGATCGTATGCAGGTACTAAGATGAAGGCGGAAAAGAGGAAAGATTGGAGGATGCTGGGTGAGCAGTGAAGGACCTCCCTTGAACAGAAAACTATAAATGAATGTCGAAGATTTTGTAATTCATTATTATCAGATTTACTCATCACTATGCCAAATATAGTGAAAGTGTTGTCAAACTGAAATTTATCAATTTTTAAATCTTTCTAAAAATTACTCTTCTAGTACAGGAAAAACAAAAAAAAAAAATAAATGAATGAATTAATTAATTAATCAATCAATCAATCAATCATGAATGAATGAATGAATGAATCAATGAATAGAAGTGTTTTAGTATGCCAACAGACCGTGAGTGTACCTTCCTTTTTTAAGTTACTTGACTAGTTTTCTTTATCCTCAAGATTTCAAGCAATTAATTGAAAAATATAGGCATAAAATGTAGACAAAATCCAACATTACAGCAAGTCACCATAAAACTTAAGAAATTTTACATTAACTTTTACAGTTTAGGGAAATACTATGAAGCGTCTGGAGTACTATTTTTTTTTTTTTGCCCCACGTAAACAGTTGCTACATGTGTTCATAGGAAAACTTCAAGAATCCCAAGCATAACGCGTCTGTAATTATGAAAAGTATAGGCTACATATTTCGGAATTTCTATGTCTAATTTTTCTTCACAAAATGTTTTCTACCTTTCATTTATTAAGAAATTAAAACGAGCATTGTAAGAAAAGTATGTGAGAAGGTAGGAAGTGAAGAAAAAGTCCTAAAAATGACTTTCATTTATTCCCTTTGAAAGAAATAACTGCCACAATTTCCACTCCATGCAAACTTCCATGACAGACCTCCTTTTGATGTGGGAACTTGCAGTACTCATCCTTTTCATCCAACATTATCTTTCTTTTGCGCTGCAACATAACTCACTTCGGATTAATTGCCATCTCCAATGAGCATGCGCGCCATTAAGGGAGCTTTATATAGTCAACTGCTCCCTCGTTATATGTGAAGGGGTTGCCATAAATCTTGCAGCAGTCGGCAGTCGCCTGGTGGTGTTAGCGTGCCAATATTTATGCAGCACAACTTTTTAATAGTTAAATTTACGAGAAAGGTTTAATCAAAATAATGTAGTAACTTAGTAATGCTCTCCTCAGCTGTAAAGAAAGAATAGCTTGCTTGTAGTGTGCTGACCCACATATAGTCTTCTTAATTTCTCAGCAGTATTTAAAGGATAGGCTTTTGAACGAGAAAGTCAGAACAAAGGAGACGTTGAAATATAGATATTTTAAACAAGACAGAATTAAAAATATTTTAGTTCGTTATTTTACGACGCTTTAACAACTCCTATGACTATCTAACATCTGAATGATATGAAGGTGATAATGCCTGCGAAATGAGTCCGGGATCCAGTGCTGAAAGTTAACCAGGTAACACATGTAACCAAAATTAATAATATTAATGTAGGTGTCCCACAAGATACTGTCCTTGGTCCTATTTGCTTTCAATATACAGAGTGGCCCACTTAACTCTTTCACCTTCGATGTAAAATATTTCAGATATACACAAACCGACAATTACAAGTTAAACTACATTGAAGGGGACATGTGATACATGTAATGAATTTTTTGTACATGAAATAATTTTCGAGATATTAGAGTCAACTTTGTATTGTAAATGTTACGTTAGCTCTGTCTAATAACTAGGGCGTGACATCGATATATTTGTATTAGTCTGAGGTGAACATACGACGCCCCGGACAGAATGTAGTCGACGCGTTTCTGGTTTTTAATGAGAAGACATACAAAGATTCAAGTTTCTTAAGAGCGTTTTCTTATATCTTTAGGTGGTTATACAATTTGATTATAGAAGGCAAGACATTGGAAGTAAATTTTCACATAATCAGTCCATATTATATTATACGTAAGTTATATAAGGAAAAAGACACATACCGTATAATGATAATTGACTTAGTCCTATGTGCGCAATAATTGTTAAATTTAGGATCGGTTTTGTAATGTCAGACCAGCGTGTAGGTAATTATAAGTATGGACACTTCGCGTCCGTACCTTTGACATAGCAGGACTGATTTCAATGACCTTCAAACTAGTTTGAGCGTGAGATTCTGCTTTCTTCCTAAAGTTGGCACTGGCATCACACCAGCTAGCAGTCGAAACAACAGAAATATAACACATACAATTAATAAATCTAGTTATATTACGTACTGAAATAAAATAAATTAGACCGATGAAATAATAAATCCGTCATTATCTGCAATGTCTAGATTATAATAGTTCCTTTATAATGAGAGTTGAGACGTTCACTCCAACAAGAATTAAAATATGTGATGATTTGATACCACTGACATTGGGAAAACAAAACTCCTACGAGAAGTGAAACCATACGCCTATATATTGCATACAAATATTAAATGAATTTCATACATAATTTTATATTGTATTACTTTATAATATAATTTATCATATATAAAAATAAATATTATTACCAGTTTATCACTGAGAAATAAGAAAAAGCTGTTAACTTGAATTTATTGAAAGCAAAGTCGTTACTGGATTATGCAAGAAGATAGGCGATGTTTGGATCCTGTGTCTCAACTCTTATATTCAATTATTATCAGGAACTCTAGCGTGTGCTCGATTACACTAAGCTCTAGCGCTTGAAAGTGGAACTAAACGCTGATGGAGCGTATACGTACAGAAAAACAAAACAGCAAAATTCGCTCAGTGTCCATTCTATGTAATCCCTATTCACTGGTCAGACGGCTTAAGAAGTGTTGGAGGGACAAATAAATAGTAAACATTTTATTCCCCTTTTTTGAAACCGGAACAAGCCTGTAGTGTGGTGGTGGTGGTGGTGGTGGTGGTGGTGGTGGTGGTGGTGGTGGTGGTGGTGGTGGTGGTGGTGGTGGTGGTGGTGGTGGTGGTGGCGGTGACAATGGCTAAAAGAAAAAGAGGAAAATAGTAAAAAAATTAGGTAGTCAAATAGAGATTCCAGATAATTTTTATTTCACTTGCCTTCTGCCACAAGTAGGCCTACTACGCGTTCAATGTTACTTAACCCCAGAGCACTGATGTTTCCTCTGTCGTATACAAGACATCGTAGGCGATTACGAAGATCGGGATACTGAGGGGATCAATGCATTCGTGGATGGAGATGACGCACTCTGCTAATTCGTGGAATCAACACCGGTCGATTTTCAAGGGACGGGTGGTAACTAAGGTTACGTTAATGTTAAGGTAATTTGTTTAGATCTCTTCTAAGCTACAAATTTTTACATAAGAATTTTTTGGTAGAAAACTGAATTATTTTGGCAAACATTTGTTGTTTATAACATGTTCCAAGGTTCATATAGTTGCATTTGATTCAGTATTATGCTATAAAGTGTATCAAATTTCTTAGAGGCTACTGCTAGTATGCTAAATAAATAATCTGAATGTTTTAAATGAAAACATTTTACATCGTTTATTACATCTATATTCCAATTAAATATTAAATGCTGAGTATAATCACGTTTCATATAATTACATAGTTCAGAAGAAATGGGTACAACAAACAGTATGCCAAAGGCTGTCTTCTGAGTAAAATTATTACATAAAACTAATATTTATATTAACATCCTTGATTTATCACAATATTTTCAACTTCTATACGTATTATTGTATGTAATAATATGTCACCTTAAAGTGTTTCTTCAGTTCGGATATTAACTATCGTTTGTGACAACTGTGTGAAATTAGTAACATATATGCTGAAAGATGACCGATGTGCTGAAAAAGTGGTAGTTACACAGATACATTGTATCATAATTATAGGAAGTCTATGTCCCGTAGGAGATCTATTGATTCAAATGAACATTTTATTTATCTTGTTCAATATTAATTATAGCTATAAGACAAGTCAAAACAAAGCTTATTTACAGAATTAGTCTATTGTACAAAATTATACTACAATAAAGTTATCAATACTCGTACTATATGAACATAGTTTCACAAACAATTTTTTAACGATATTTTAACACACTTAATAACAGGTATTTTTAAAAGTTATCAAGCAATAAATTGTATAAACTTAAACCAATGATCGTAACACTAATATTATAAATTATAAGTTGAAATTATAAAATATAATTAGTGTCATAAAAATGATAATACACTGCAGTCTCGTTTAACCGAATTTTATGGGATAAAGAGTGGTTCGTTTAAACAAAATTTCGGTTAAACTGGAAACATAGCTGCTTTACATAGTTTAATATACTACATACTGTATATGTTAAAAGAACAACTTTATTTTAAAGTACGTAAACTAAACATTTTTCAAACACATGCTTTAATTTCACTAACTGAACATTCCAAGTATTTTTCAAATACAGTAATTCGTTCATAATAAAGAGTATAAATTAATTGTAGCATCTTCAAAATGCTAGAATCAAAATTTCATTTTTCTTTTCATCTGGATTTGGTTAATCCGGAAATTAGTAAAATCGCGATTTGATTAATCGGGACTCTAGTGTAATTATTTCTTAAAATCTTATTCTTATTCATATAAATTAGCCCCGAAAGTTTGTTTAGATTCATATTTTGGTTTATATCCATTCAAATAATTTATAAATTCAACATATTGCACCCTATTAGCCAAACATTATTAATACAATTTTATTACTCATAGTCACCCTACAGATGACCCCTGCGGTGGCTTAGTGCTCAGACCTCCTGCCAGTCAGGCTCGAAATCTCTGTACGCAGCGAACCTTTGTGTAGTCAGACGGTGAGAGTTTGGGAATGCACTTAGCTAGAGCAACAGATCGTAACAGGTCGCAGTGCTGGGCCATAGTGCCTCCTTCCCACAAATTCAATTCCATATCCGACATATGTCATAATTTTCAAACTTTGTAAAAAGCAAAATACTATCAAAAATGTCGTAAGTCCTGCTGAAACAAGTACTCTCCAGCATCAAGAAAACACAAAATGTCGTTATAAACTGAATGAATAGCAGTGGAAGTTAATCTAGATGCCCTGAAACCTTGCTGACTAAGTGAAAAAAGAAACAAAATTCTCTGAAGAAGTAAGAGGTCTATTATACAGTGAGCCGTGCGCATCAGCTCGATCGCTCGGGCAACTCTTCAGCACCTAGTGCTACCTACATTATCGGCATATTCCCGAATGTTCTATCCTAATAGTAGCAAGGATTTGTGGGCAGGCAAGAGAGGGAGAAAAAAGAGGTTTCCTGGTTGGTCGAAAACTCGCCTTTGCCTGGTCATGTAGACAGTGAGACTCGGAAACTCGCCTTGCTTTGACCATGTAGACAGTTACACTCGAAAACTCGCCTTCGCCTGGTCATGTAGACAGTGAGACTCGGAAACTCGCCTTACTTTGATCATGTAGACAGTTACACTCGAAAACTCGCCTTCGCCTGGTCATGTAGACAGTGAGGCTCGGAAACTCGCCTTACTTTGATCATGTAGACAGTTACACTCGAAAACTCGCCTTCGCCTGGTCATGTAGACAGTGAGACTCGGAAACTCGCCTTGCTTTGATCATGTAGACAGTTACACTCGAAAACTCGCCTTCGCCTGGTCATGTAGACAGTGAGACTCGGAAACTCGCCTTAGTTTGATCATGTAGACAGTTACACGCGAAAACTCGCCTTCGCCTAGTCATGTAGACAGTGAGACTCAGAAACTCGCTTTCCTTTGATCATGTAGACCAGAGGTCTTCAAAAAGCATATAGTCATTCGTGATCCCGATACTGCCCGCCGAACACAGTGTGCTGTAGAGAAGGGGGAGAGACTCGTACCTCAACAGATGGGAGCGATCAGTGGGGATCGCGGCAACGGTCTGCTTATGTTTACAAATAATAACATCAAAATAATAAGAAATATCATACGTTTGTACATTATTTTGACATATATGAAGCTGGAGCCCCGTCTGTTGCTATTGACACAAGCTATTGCAAATTCAACCTCTTCTATTCTATAGCGCCTTTCAGTGCCTGGAAAAGATCTTCTCCAGTTGTATTTTGTAATTACATCTAGAAGACATTCAGACACAGTAAGATGTTCACTAACTCCTCGGATGAAAATGGCTAGGTGAGCTTTGTGATTTCTATCTGTGCTTTCGTCCAATGCAAGTGAGTAAGCTACAAACTGGTTAATTGTGGTTTCGACTTTAGATTTAATTACAGTTACAATATTGAAATTCCTTCTCTGAGCTGTAATTGGAAGCAATTTAATTTTCTTAAACTTTGACTTTGTTCTGGACACAGAATTTAGTAACGTTCTGTATGCACGATTTTACAAATGATGCTTCTGTAAAGGACTTCATTGATTTTCCAATATTCCAAGCTAGAACATAGCTAGCAAGAAGCTTTTTTTCTTTAAGACTGAGGATACATGTGTGATTTGTATTTGTATTTTCTTGTTTTGAATTTATCAAAATATTTGTAGGCCTACGCATTTCACCTAAAATTAAACCAAAAACTATATGTTTGTCATGGGGAAGTGAGTGTAAACGTTTTGTGATATACTGATTATTATGTATAACCAACAGTTGTACAGATAGCCCAAAAATAAATTATTTTCACATGTCCAATACGCCTGTAATTGTATGATATTCTTTGTGAAGAGTCGAGTATTGTCGTCGCATGTTGAATTTTAACACACCCTTAAGAATTTTCGAACAAATTAAGCATTTCACATTCTCCCGACAAACACAAAATATTTCTCTTCCCTTTCATCCTTGAATGTACTACGTCCATGATTAGAAGACATTGTGAAACGTGGAACACTCCGACCAGCACAATGATAATGGTAGTCCGCCACTACTCTTCGTTTGCGCATAAACATTGATTACAGTACAGGTGGGGATGGGTGAGGCGGAGCGTGCTCATTACGTACTGGCTTCGGTTCCGTTGAGAGGCTTACTTTCGAGTAGGCTTTTGGAGACGTCTGATATAGACAGTTACACTCGAAAACTCGCCTTCGCCTGGTCATGTAGACAGTGAGACTCAGAAACTCGCCTTGCTTTGATCATGTAGACAGTTACACTCGAAAACTCGCCTTCGCCTGGTCATGTAGACAGTGAGACTCGGAAACTCGCCTTACTTTGATCATGTAGACAGTTACACTCGAAAACTCGCCTTTGCCTGGTCCTTTAGACAGTGAGACTTGGAAACTCGCCTTACTTTGATCATGTAGACAGCTACGCTCGAAAACTCGCCTTTGCCTGGTCCTGTATACAGTGAGACTCGCAAACTCGCCTTTCTTTGATCATGTAGACAGTTACACTCGAAAACGTGCCTTTGCCTGGTCCTGTAGACAGTAAGACTCGCAAACTCGCCTTACTTTGATCATGTAGACAGTTACACTCGAAAACTCGCCTTTGCCTGGTCCTGTAGACAGTAAGACTCGCAAACTCGCCTTACTTTGATCATGTAGACAGTTACACTCGAAAACTCGCCTTTGCCTGGTCCTGTACACAGTGAGACTCGCAAACTAGCCTTGCTTTGATCATGTAGACAGTTATGCTCGAAAACTCGCCTTTGCCTGGTCCTGTAGACAGTGAGACTCGCAAACTCGCCTTACTTTGATCATGTAGACAGTTACACTCGAAAACTCGCCTTTGCCTGGTCCTGTAGACAGTAAGGGCCCTATTCATAGACATTCTTAGAGCGGGTTAAATAGCTACTTCCGGTGGATGATCAGCGAACTAACGTTTTTCGTATTCATAAACTAGTGTTAGCGATAATACGTGTACTAAGAGGGGTTTGGCTGGCTAAATTTTAGCCCCCGCCGGTAGGGTAGTTTAGAGGCCGACTAGCTTAGCAAGATGGCTGTTATGATGCAGTGAATGTGGGTTATGTACGTCGAATTCGTGATGTGAGACGTAGGAGGAAGACGTAACTACCGAGATTGGACATATTTAGAAAATATGAAGTATACAACATTAGTCAGGCTTCTGTAAGATGTATAATAACGAATGTGTCAGTAGCAATCACTGGACTTGCGCCTCGTTACGTATGTTTTCCTAGGGAAGAAAAACGAATAACACTGCGAGAAAGTTTGACGACATTGCAAGATTTCCTCAGGTAATTATATTTCATGATTTGAATATTGTATGTGAATGCTTTCTTAGATAAATTTGTACTGTACCGGTACCATATTGGTACAGTAGGCCTATTGTGATATTTCATCATTTTTAGGTTATTGGCGCCATAGATGGCACGCACATACCCATAACAAATGTAGGAGGAGAACTGTCACAAATATATATCAACCGAAAAGGATGGTATTCTCTATTAAACGTTCAGGTACGTACTGTAAATGAAATTACAACCCGTAAGAGGTTATGTAGACCTAGGCTGAAATTTTGGTGAAACTAGCGCTGAGGTAGTTCCGATGATTTCGATACTGAAAATCGTTGAATTTGTAAGATATTTTTGTAGAGATGCAGTTGGTCATATATGCAAGGCATTATAACAGCCAAAAATAATCTAACCTAATCTATCACAGATTCGTATATGCAAGGTGTATAAGCAGAGTACGAAGAGAACCACCTCAGTGCTAGTTTAGCTTTTAATAACTTTATTTACATTTTAGATAGTAATGCATTATATTACATTATTTCAGTTAAATGGTACAAGAAAAAGATTTGTAATTTGTAATTCTCCAGAAAAGCTACACTGAAGAAGACAATAAAAAAATCGCCTCAATGTTGCCCCCCCCCCCTCCTTCTAACTAATTACTAATATAACATGCGAGAAGTCCAGGGAGAATTATTAGAGAAATGGTGTTATATTGGTAATAAGTGGGAGTGTGGGAGCTAAAACAGTGCATTACAGTATGTAAGTAACAGTACCCAAGTAACTATTACACGATTTTTATGTTGAAAGTATTTGTGGCTGCTGACTAAAACCACATGTTTATTTGGCCTACTGTATATACCTATGTCACGGAAGTCAGTGAAGCAAAGATCTATTGTTCCTCCTTCAATGTAGCTTTTCTGGAGAATTACGAGAAGGTCAAGCAATACATCAACATAATACATAGATGAGCAAACCTAAGATAAATTTAACTAATATCATCTCTTTGATAAAAAAAACAGCACCTTTTCTATTGCTTCATATGTTACTGAAGGCCTTACTTATGAAAAGACAAATATTTTGTGAAACCTGATAATTCATTTTATGTTACTGTTTTTATCACAGCTCTTTTTTGTGATGGGGTCAGTGGTAATTATTTTTACTTACAGCCTTGCCAAATGACCTGTTTCAACTATAACTTTCATTTCTCTAGAGATGGTATGTTTTCATTTCTTTCAGGTGTTTTAAGAATTTGTTGTTTCAGTTTGTTGTTGTATTTCCTTTTACACTCCATTTTAGACAGTCTCTTCTTTTTTAACACTATATGGTACTGCTTGCATACTTGAATGTAACATTTTTTCTTTGCTTATCACATTCTCTCTTTTAGGTTACATATGCAGGATAAGACTGAGGATCTGCTTTTAATTTCTCTCGAAATTTCCTCATCCTTTATCGGTTTAGTGATGCTGAAGATGAAACTATGAAAAATATTATGGGATCATAATGATGGATTCATAGAAATATGTTTCAAGTTTATAGGTTAACTAGCTACATGTACATGTTTTAGGTTACTTTTGCAAAGCATAAAGAAAATCCAAAGTATAGGCGTAGAATTTAAATTAATTACTGGAATGTTAATTTTTGCGTTATGGGTGAGACATTATATAAAAGTGTTGCAATTTATATTGTGATGTCTTAACTTCAGAGTGGCATGCTTACACAACTGCTGTAGGCTGTTAGCAGCTCTAAATATCAGAATGAAAAAAACTCAAAGAATAAAAACTATTGCTTAGTTAAAAAACTTCAAATTTTTTTACAAAAAATAGCACAAAAAAGGGATACAATTCACTTATATGAGTGACAAATCACATTCGTAGCTTTCATTTGTGTACCCACATGATAGTTTTTTTTACCAGTTTTAATTTTTTATAGAAATTCCTTTATGAAATTGCTAGTTAACACATATATTACCTTATTCATTTAAGGTTATAAGTGATGCAAGTTTCCAAATTCTGGATATAGTGGCACGTTGAAGAGGAAGTGCCCATGACTCTCGCATTTTCAATGAGATTAGAATTAAGAAGCGATTTGAACAGCATGAATTTGGACGCTTCATTTTGTTGTGGGATAGTGGTTATGGTGTACACAAATATTTGTTAATGCTTGTAAAGTGAATTACTCTACTTGCAATGTATTGTGTATTTTTGTATAAGCTTAAGTGATGAATTCTATATGCTATAATTCATTAAATTTGTTTGATAAAATATCTAAACTTGTAAATTGAATTAATCTGCTTGCTATATACCTAAATTATTGTGTAGTTCAACTAATTGTTTATGCCTTTAAATTGAATTAATCTGCTCGCTAGGTATTGTCTTAATTCAATTGCCTATGCATGAAAATTTAATTGATCTGCTTGCTATCGTTTTATACTTTTTTATACCATTTTAATTATTTTTATACCTATTTGCAGCTGCTCTCGGGCTTGGGTTAGATTCCTGCTTGGACTGATTACCTGGATGGATTTTTCAGAGGTTCTCCCCAACATTAAGGCAAATGTTAGGTAATATGTGGCGAATCCTCGGCCTCACCTCATCTTGCCAAGAATTTGTGTAACTCTTGACCTGTTCCACATCTTAAAGCTTCTATGGAACAAAATAAATTAAATAAAAAAAAAATGAAATACTGTGTTATTATTCTAAATGATCATGGACAGAATCCAATGAAAAGTAAGGGAGAATGTTAAACTTTTGTATACCACATAATGTAACTGTGTACACCAATCACACTATTACTTTCTTATATTATATGTTTTTTTTTTATTGTTTAAGTTTGAAAGATTATCATTTTGTTGGAAATTATTTCATTCTAACATCTAAGAAAATATAAGATACTCTAAGTTATGTGAACTGACTGCACAAATCACTGGTGTGCACTTTGTATTTCATGTCAATTTTATTTCTTATGAATCACTTATACATTCGTTTCTTGGGTTGCTATACCTGCAATATACACCCCAATTTTTAATATTCTAATTATTATTATTATTATTATTATTATTATTATTATTATTATTATTATTGCAGCAGTCCAGTACCTGTTTGTGTCACTGAGTGAGTATCCCCAGCTTAGTTTGTGCAGTTCATTTTTGAAATGTTAAAAAAATGGACTCCAGAGAATTACAATTTACAAAGAGAGTTGTCTTCAGCCTTAGCCATCTGCACAAGTTGGGAGATGCAAGATATGTCCGAGAAATAGGGATGGGAAGTGTAGTACAGAATGCCATGTGAGTGCAATGACCATTCAGACACTACACAGTAAAGGTGTGCATAAATTGTAAAGAAATTATTTAGAAAGAAAAAAGAGAACTGTTAATGATAATTTCTTTATAATATAAACGTTTCCTCGATAAAAGAGAAATAGTACCAATTTTTCATAGGGCATTTTGTAAACTTGTACTCATTTCATCATATTCTGGGGTATACATGTAATAAGATTGGTGTAGGCCTACATTTAGAGGTTGGTATACAGAAGGTTAATATACATACTGTACCGTGTGAAAAATTACTTTCTATGCTTCCTTATTTATAGAAGTCACTGAAAACCATTATAGTCCATATATTAACATCTTCGTCAATTCAAAGTAAAACAAAAAGTTGAAGTATGCATAACGTGGAATGTTGCTAATAAACTTATATTTGAATCAGTAATTTCTGAATGGACTTTATTTCAAAATCTCATCTCCATAAAAATCGCCTTACTGCAGGATTAGGGCCCTCTGAGAAGTGGTGTGAATATTGTGAAGCCTGCATAGATCTGAATAAAATACATGGAATAATCCCCATCATCAGAAAGGCGTATTCAAGTGAGAATATGATAGCGTTCTAAATTGATTTTAGCAAAAAGATTGGATAAAGTCCTTTTAGAAATGACTGATTTAATTATAGAGTTACTGTCTAATAAAAAAAAAACTCTCACATAAATTACTCCAAGTATAAATAGTGCATCCAGTGCCAATGCCCACACGTCACTGAAACAGATGGCAGAATGCGATTATTTTTTAATAGGATGTTATGATAATATACCTTTCCATGACATACACTAAGTTCAATATAAAAATATTTGATTTTAGGTACTGGCACCATAGATAGCACATAGATAATCTTGGAGAACTTTCACAAATAAACATCAAAGAAAGGTTAATATTTGAGGAGAAAAATTAGCTCCGGCACCGGGGATCGAACCCGGGTCCTTGATTCTACATACCAAGCGCTCTGACTACTGAGCTACGCCGAATTCAATCCACAGCACCAGTGGAACCCTCCTCCTTCAATGTTTTCTTTTGTGGCCTGACTCCAAGTTAGGCATATATGTTGACGTTTATGTCCAATGTCAACTGCCATTATACTAGGAGCGCACTCAGTTGAGTGACTTGTTTGGCCGGGAATCCGCAGTTTAGTGCACAGTAATCTGTACAGAAATATGCACTGCAGCTATGAGAATATTATAGACTTATTAACTGTCAATATTACAGATATTATTCTGTAGGACAAATTAATAAGTTTATAATATCAAAGAAAGGGAGTAGTATAATGGAAACTCAGGGTTCTGTAAATTAAATTAAAACTCGTATGTAGGTTTAAACTTCGCTTCATACAATAATTTTATTCATATTTTGCATATTCACTTATTTCTAAGTTACAAACTATTGTACATTCTAAGGACAAAGGGGGAAAAGCCAAACAAAGCATGTCAACATAATACAAGAATAAGCAAACGCCATTACAAAAAAAAAAAAAAAAACAAACAAAAAAACAAAATCGTTTAGCATAGAGTGAGAGTATTAAGAAAATAAATATAGACCTTTATTTTTCTCCTCATTCCTAAGTTCCATATTCATTTCAGGTTGTAAGTGATGCAAATTAGTAACTTCTGAATGAGTTTCATGCAAAAATACAGACGAATCACCAGTAAAATGATCACAAGAAATGAGTGAAGCATTGCAGATTTAGCCCTGCATTGGAAAGAATCCTGCGACCAGATATTTACTCTAACATACAAGCTACATTTATTCAATTTACCTGAAGGGGTTAGGTACAGCTTACAGCAGTAAAATTTTGCAAATATTCAACATTTTTTCCACTATTACTGTATCTTGTACAATTATGAAAATTAGTACGTGTAAAATACTGTCCTACTATATGAAAAAAATATTTTTACGATTGGAAAAAAAAAAAATATATATATATATATATATATTTTTTTTTCTAAATTCAAAATGTTGACAGTTCACTGTGCAGTGATGAAGCATTTCCCTCATAACTAAAAAACTATCCATGCAAAATCACATCTCTACCTTTGATAGACTGTCTGATAAAAAAATAAATTCATTTAAAGAAGTGGTGAAATATAAGTATTTTCTTCTAACACAAAATAAAACAAAATATTATTTATTGAAAGAGCATGATATTGTAAACATGAGTTTCAGCAATGTAATAAAAGAGAGAACATTACACTAAAGTACTACATTTCCAGTTTTTGTCCATTGTGCAACTCAAACCAAGAAATGGATTTGGAACACCTCAAATCTGTGCCTCAGTGGCTGACCATGACAATATCTTCGAAAAATATTGGAGTGCAAGAGGTCAAATGACTTTATTGTCAAATGCCTGGCATTAGAAAACAACATTTCCAGCTTTTCATTAGGCCCTCCTCCTATTCTTTTCTTTCTAATTGTGTTTTCTTAACATTTCCATTTCTAATAATAATTTTGCTTTTTTCAATTCATGGATCAATTCATTAGAGACTTCCAAGCCTAAATTAAAGACTCTGAATTAAATTTCTCTACTAACACCACCTTAATAGCATAGTTATAGACATAAGTGTAACTAAATTGCTTTAGGTAGGTACTTAAACCTCCATCAGGGAATATGTTCCAACTGAGGAACTACAGGTTTGATGAATGATGAATCCAGCAAAAACAAAAAAAAAAAATAAATAAATAAGTAACCTGTCTTATAAATCGGCAAAACTCTTAACCGACATTAAAATAAGAAAAAGGAACACACACACATGTATAGAATTCACTAAACAACAATGTGAAAATAAAAAGTTGAAAACACTACTAGAGCCCAATATACAGTAATACTAATAGTCTTCAATCTGATGCAGTTGTCCCATTCAGCTTAGAAATTGGCCACAACTGTCCAGCAGCATATCTCCATCGAATAAACTTGTTACACTCATAACACTGTGTAGCATGCAACTACACAAATATAATAATGAACAAGAAATACTTACTACTCTACACCAAGCCCCAGAAAATGATCGGGACAGAAGAATTTCAAGTTCCTATATAATGCTGGGAAGCTCGCAAGGAAATGAAGTAGACAAGAACTCAAGAAAATTTCACTACTAGTGCTACTATTACCATCACCACCACCATTACCACTACTACTAAGTTACATTTCTAGTTCTTTCATTTGTCCCAGATAATTTTTAACTTTGCATTTAATAATATTTTATTTCTAATAACAATTTTGTTTTCTGCAATTCATAGAACTTCTCATCACATTTAATTTTTGGGCTTCATGCTTAGGAGGAACACCTCTTCATACTCTGTCATTCTCGACGATCTTGCAGCAGAGTCCTATGGAAAGACGAAAAAAATGTTAATCATTTGCATACTACTGTACACAAAAGACACTACTTATCAAAACTGTGAATTTTTTTAATTGTCTAAGTTTGAAAATTTATCACATTGTTTGAAATTATCTATTTGATCCAAACATGCAAGAAAATTTAATTTTCTGCAAAATGTACTATGATTCAAATGCATCCCACTTCATATTCCAGATCATAAATTTTAATTGTTATGAAGCACTTGTACATTAATTTGTTGGTTGGGTTGGAATAACTGTCATACAATGTATCACTCAATTTCTAGTATTCAAATTAATGTTCCCTTGTTTAACCGTTTCATATTAGTGATACATTGTAATATTATTGTTACATTTAATATTTATGTCTTAATACTAACTAAACTGTCCTTCATTAAAGAAAAATAGCCATAATTTGTCATCATGTACACAGTTGTAAAGTCCCATTCTGACCCAATGGACCTGCCTTGAAATAATATACAGTACATTGTATGATTATTATAAACCACAAAAAAAAAAGTAAATTAAAATCATCAGTACCAGTTGCAGAAGACACAGCTCTGCTGGATGCATTAAGAAGATTGATTGATTGATTGATAATATTGTAATCATAAATAGGCCTAGCAATATTCTTAGGTATGAATGAGAGCTTAAACTTACCTGTTGTTGACTACTGTAGAGACTGTTAACGCCCATTCACCTGGGATTGTGGAGACAGGATTTATTGCAGACATACGTGGGATTGATGATGATGATGATGATGGTGCAATACTAACATCCTGAAATAAGCATGTATTAATATTAAATGAAAACGTAAACATAATACTTATTGTATTATATAGATTCTACATCAGCATGGCAGCTTTGAGATGTGGAACAAGTAAATTAAGCAGATAGCCAAAATATGTTCATTAATACATAGTAAGTATTTAAAACATAATTAAACTATGCATCATTTTGCAAAAATGAATATAAAGCAATTTTGTTAATTCTTTTCTAAATTTTTCCTCTTGACCCATCAAAGCTTTAAGATAATTCTTTTCTAAATTTTTCCTCTTGACCCATCAAAGCTTTAAGATAATACATAAACAGTGAACGTTTTATAACAGCTGAGAATAATAGAGGTTAAATGGAAATCTAATTTGTCTTGTATTATATACACAGTGTTTAATATATCATAATATTATATTATGGATGTTTTGATTTCTGACATGAAACATCATGTAGGCTACTCAAAGAAAGTCTAAGGTCGAAAATCTTTCTTGCACTCCTGTCATTACTCTTAGGGCTTTCTATTGTAACACAATAAGAGGTAATCTATGTTTACATCACCACAACTACAGATTACATAGGCGTATGAGGTTTTGTCTTTTCAGTGCTGTAATAAATATGAGTTTGATATAGGTATATTTTACAAATCACTTACTAGCATTCTATAAACACACAAGATAATGAAATTTTATAGCTGACCATCAATTTGGATTCTACAAATTTCTTATGCTTATGTAGGTAATTCTAACCTCAAATAATGTTATTTCTTTTGACGAAGTAGAGAAAAGGATATCTCAGAAATCTCTAGGCGTTCCTACTGCCCTTTAAAATAAGGTCTCAGTTTTGATAATTCTTGTACACAAGATATTAGGCCTACGTTAAGGTATGATTGATAATTGTGTGGGTTGACATCAGATGTTTGTGGCCCAATCCCCTATGGGTATTTACAAAGCCATATTATCCAAACTGCATTTATGGTAGCTTGCATTTTCACGATTGTTGTAGAATTACATTTTACTAGCATTATCAGCTATATTCCTACAAGATATATTATTTACGTTATATTAATTAGGCTACCAAGTACCTATTCAGAGTAGCCTTAGGTGACATAATCATACCAGAGCCACATTAAACATTTACCATGAAGTAATAGGCCTATCTTACTTACAAAAACATGTCCTAAGAACCAAAAACACATACCTCATATGTTAACATTCCATATCGTTTAGTAGGCCTACGTCATCAATGTCGGGAGCAGGGCATCCTCCACCAGTTGTTTTTAGTTATTTCTTCAACTAAAAGTAAATAAATATATACTGAATTAGAATAATTCACTCTTTGAAGTCCAATATTTCATAATAGTTACGTCTAGGCCTAAACTAAAAATATTACGTACGGTATAATATTATAACATTTCTACTTACATTTTCGACATTTCTTCTTGTGTAGTCGAATTCCCGCACGCTGCCATGTATATTTCTTGCTTTTTTTTTTACCACAGAAGAAAAAACAAATAGTTTATTGTAGTTCAATATCGCCAATAACCTCACAAATAAACAGAAACGATCCGGAATCGCTTGCGTCTGAGCATGACAATTGCCAGTCTGCACATGCGCAGTAGCATTTTCAGCATCGTGTAACAGTTTCCAAAGCTAATACGCCGACTAATGTAGCCACTGATTAATCGGCGTCTCTGAATCCTGTAAAAGTAACCTGGCTATAACCGGGGCTAGTTTAGAACGCTCGTAGCATGGGCTAGCGCGATGTCTATGAATAGGGCCCTAAGACTCGCAAACTCGCCTTACTTTGATCATGTAGACAGTTACACTCGAAAACTCGCCTTTGCCTGGTCCTGTACACAGTGAGACTCGCAAACTAGCCTTGCTTTGATCATGTAGACAGTTATACTCGAAAACTCGCCTTTGCCTGGTCATGTAGACAGTGAGACTCGGAAACTCGCCTTACTTTG
The DNA here is from genome assembly GCF_040183065.1 of Periplaneta americana. Lineage (NCBI taxonomy): Eukaryota > Metazoa > Arthropoda > Insecta > Blattodea > Blattidae > Periplaneta > Periplaneta americana. The sequence continues at coordinate 32,011,783 of NC_091125.1, forward strand.
TTCATGTAGACAGTTACCTCGAAAACTTGCGTTTGCCTGTTCCTGTAGAGAGTGAGACTCTCAAACTCGCCTTACTTTGTTTATGTAGACAGTTACACACGAAAACTTTCCTTTGCCTCATCCTGTAGACAGTGAGATTGGAAACTCGCCTTACTTTGTTCATGTAGACAGTTACACTCGAAAACTTGCCTCTGCCTGGTCCTGTAGACAGTGAGACTCGCAAACTCGCCTTCCTTTGATCATGTAGACAGTTACACTCGAAGACTTCCCTTTGCCTGGTCCTGTAGACAGTGAGACTCGCAAACTCGCCTTACTTTGATCATGTAGACAGTTACACTCGAAAACTTGCCTTTGCCTGGTCCTGTAGACAGTGAGACACGGAAACTCGCCTTACTTTGTTCATGTAGACAGTTACGCTCGAAAACTTGCCTTTGCCTGGTCCTGTAGACAGTGAGACTCGCAAACTCGCCTTACTTTTATCATGTAGACAGTTACACTCGAAAACTTGCCTTTCCCTGGTCCTGTAGACAGTGAGACTCGCAAACTCCTCTTACTTTGATCATGTAGACAGTTACACTCGAAAACTTGCCTTTGCCTGGTCCTGTAGACAGTGAGACTCGCAAACTCGCCTTGCTTTGATCATGTAGGCAGTTACACTCGAAAACTCGCCTTTGCCTGGTCCTGTATACAGTGAGACTCGCAAACTCGCCTTTCTGTGATCATGTAGGCACACTCGAAAACTTGCCTTTGGTTGTTCATGTAGACAGACTCGGAAACTCGCCTTTCCCTGGTCATGTAGACTGTTAGATTCACTCGGAAACTCGTCTCTGGCTGGACATGTAGACGAGGTACACTCAGAAATTACTTATCGTTACTCGGAGATTTGCCTTTGTCTAGAGATGTAGACGAGAAGGCTTTGAAATTGTGCTGGAGATTAAGTAATGGATTCGTATTGAAGTTTCGAGAACGCCGAAGTGATTCTGGAAGGATCCAGATTATCGTAACCTGTAGCCTGTTGGGTATTGAGAGATTCGCCTGTTTGGTAAAGGTAAAGTATTAGCTGAGATTTGCCTGATTGGTAAAATATTAGTTTGGTGTTTTTATACATTCTTGGAGACATTTCCTCCTCTCATTAGTCTACGGTATGTTTGTAATAATCTAATATTGTACAGATTTATATTTATATTTTATTAGTAGCCGAGTTAAGATCGAATATAGCTTTGAGCCTGAATAATGTATTAGAATATATTGTACTGATCGTCGATCATTTTTCCCCCCGTTACTTCGTATAGATTTTATTTTTCAATTTTTAAGATTTAAATTTACAAGATTTTTTATTGCAAGCAAAAATTAAATACAATAACAAATATTTTACAATATTATTGTAAAACTCGTATATGAACATTCTTCAAAATTCGAAATTGATTACCAATCTCATAGTAAAATAGCCTACCTATTACAATTTATTGTATAAATACAATGTAACTGGGTCACACCGGAAAAAGCAAGATGCTTGAGGTCGGGTGCGACCAAGAATGAAACCTGGATAAAAGAAAAAAAATGAAATAATAGGCTAATAATAATAATAATAATAATAATAATAGCCTAATATTAATAATAATAATAATAATAATAATAATAATAATAATAATAATAATCACAACTGTGATTAAACTGTTAAATGTAATTACATATAAAGTTTAAAAAGAACAAGAATAAAAACAAAAACAAACAAACAAACCATCGGTATCATAGCCTACAGTATACATAAACATACTAAGTTAAGAATACAACATTGTTAAGGTGACAGAAAATAATAAAGAATAAGAATTTACATGATTATAATTTTAAAAACAGTTCAAGCATTTGTTTTTTGAATAATGTGTTGATTAATTTTAGTTGAGGATTCCTCTTTATAAAATCATTATATAATCTTGGACCGTAATTAGAACTGTGCCTTAGACCTGCTTGAGTCTTACATTTTGGTACAATGAGGGGGAGCGAAATATTGTATCTTCTTGTGTGATTATGATCATGATCGGATGATATGAATTTAGCTTGATATTTATGGTAGTGATTCAAAATAGTATACATTTAAATTTGCTTGATATTTAAAACATTAAATTCTTTATATATGAGATGAGTTAGATGATCAAGTTTTCTTCTTAAATATATTTTAATAATTCTTTTATTTACGGCAGTAATATTAATGGGCGAACGGTACTCTGTGATAATCCACCTCATCCTACAATTCCATGCCGTATTATAGACTGAACTAGGGCTAAAAATGTTGTTCTCAATAGTTTTACTTGCATAAAGCGACGCAGTTGAACAAATTTGTATAGAGTTTTACGTAATTTAATACATAAGTAGTTAACATGAAAATTCCATTTTCAGTTTTGATCGATGAACATACATAAATATTTCACGTAGGTTGATGGGCATTAATTATTATTTTTGATTATTTCATTTAGTTTCATATAGTTTAATATATATTTTCCATTATTAACTCTTCGTTCTTTCATGTCAGTTAACCTCATTGTAAATACTTGTATTATTTTACATAATATTTAATTAATTTTGTGTGAGATCGTGCGTATTTGCTTGTTTTCCGCACAGAACCAATACGCGGTAAGTGTGAAATACCACATTCAGTATTCCCAACGTAACATACATAACAATTTCCCTCTTCTTACCGCTTAAGCGCGACATTCATTTTACTGCTTTAGGCTTTTAACATATTATTTTTAGAGACGTTTAACATAGTAATAATTATAAATTGGAAACTTACCACTGCAATTTCACCTAAATTGCAATGTTAATTATTGTTTTTAAATATTTGCAAAAATTAAGTAAAGTCTACTACTCCACGAAACTTATTGCATTCCTGATACAAGTAACATTAAGGAAGCCGTGAAAAAATCAACAAGATTCCAGATGCGGATGTTATTACAGCAATATGTTATATAAATAATATTGTTAAAATAATAAAATGAAAAATAAATCATTACATAACCTTACCGTTTGTTTTAAGTTCGCATTTATACACTAGGGGAAAAAAAAGACAGACGTATATCACGGCCTGCTGGAGTATAGTAAACACAGAAAACATTTTATAGCAACAATGTTGAAGAAAGATATTTTGGTTTTCCGAAGTTGCCGTCATTAAACAGAAACCAACATGGAGATTTCATTGCAACTAATTAGAAATTCGTCTTTCATGTATGTCATAAACGATCTTCGCACAAAATAATGTACGATACAAGAGCGGTATGTTTGTTTTCATGTTCTCGTAAATTAAAAAATCTCAACTACGTTTCGCTTTTTCAATCTTCTCCTTGACCATGAAAACGTCAACATACCGCTCTTGTAACGTATATTATTATTATGTTATATTATTTAATATCCAGCATTGCTTATTTGTATTCTTCCACTGCGCAACTTCAAAAGATTCACATCACCTTTACCACCTGATGACCTACTAGCCGTATCCGATATGTGGTGGCGTTACAAATGGTAGATAGAGACATCGGAAACGGTCTCAACAGTATTAAAACATTTTAGAAAGACTAGGTATCGGCCTATAATTCTCCAATTAAGTTCCTCCATGTTTTTGTATATGAAAATCATTTTACTATATTGTAACTAATTTGGAAAGACATCAGAGCTACAATATAAATTTACTAACTAATTAAGTGAAGTATTAATAATAAAACTAATACAGTAACAAATAAGAATTAAATAAAAATTATCAGAACAGTTACACACTTTCTGGGTCTGCGAATTTCCGAAATAATTGAGGTTATTTAAGCTTGAAATAACATTTAAATGTAAATTGAAAAATATACATAACAGCTATTAACAATTTCTGACGATGGTCAATAATACCATATTTGTAGTTTAAAGTTACATTAACATATAAACTTTTCCGATTAATGATGTAAGATGATTTAGTCGATTTTTGAAATCTAATTGTAGTGAGTTTATTTTGTAGGAACTGTCTTCAAGGCATCCTCATTTTTATTTTTCATTCAAAATATTATACATTTACAAAAAGCATATAGATACTGCATTGGATTCTAATCTTTGGGCGAGAAATTCATATGTAAGGTGTTTTCTTTCACCCTCCGAGGAAACTTAACACCGACTGAAGTCCGTATTCCCAGTTGTTGTAAATGGTGTGCAATTTGAGTTAAAATGCTTTCTTAATCTGCAGTCTTTTTACTAAGTAAGTAAACAAACTTGAAATTATATTAGCGGAAGACAATTTAATTTCCTTTTGTGGACGAGTATATCTGAACACTGGTGCAATAGACGATATTAAAAATTTGCTATTTGTATAGACAAACTTGTCACAACGGGAATATTCCAATTATCGTTAAAAAAGAAGTAGATTATGAAGTGTCAAATGTCGGAAAACACTGTTTTGGTGAACATTTTGAAGTTTCGGCATGAATTTCCTTGTAAGTATTTGCACACCGTCACTTTCTTTAAAGCCACTTTAAACACTGGGCAGTTCTGTGGTGAGTTTTCACTCTAAATTGTTTGAAGATTGTTTTATGTTTGTACGGCGATGTGAACTAGTAATAGCTTTGCATTGTCTATTAAAATGTTATATTAAATCAATTGTTTAAGTTTTTCTTTATCTGTATTTTTATTTTAACGTTACAGTATTATAATATTTCAGATAATCGTTAAAATATTTTGGTTCATAAAATTAGCATTCCCTATATCGAAAATTCTCCGCAGGTTGTAACATGAATTTTTTTAATCAGAAAATGACGTCATATCAGCTATGTAGATATCCCTGTAACGATTTGCTGATTGATAAATAAATTATATACACTGGTATGTTGTCTGTTCATTCTAGTGTGGATGTGTATACGCAGTTTTATATGAAGTACTTGAATTAATAGTTGTTTAGAATAATTCAACTAAAACATGGGAGATGGAGAATATTATCGGAATGTAAACTAGCGTTATCGAAATACATTGTCAATATTATATGGAAATACATTATCAGTAATTTGCTGATTGGGTACTTCAAAGCGAAATAGCTGCAGATTTCCCACCAAACTCACTATGCAAATAACAATCTTGCTCATTGCACTGTATCTAGCGTTCCTTTCTGTTTATTTACATCGAAACGACTCGCAGACCAATATTGTTAAAAGTGAAATTATCCCAGTCAAATACAGAACGAGTAACATATATTGTGTAATTAATATGAAAGTTCAGATCAGTGTATGATATCCTAACATACGATTTCTATAAAAAAATCTTCGATAGCACTACGTTAGATTACTCTTCTTTCTTTCCTTCTTTCTTTGTTCATTTCTTTTTTATTTTGCTTTAGCTCCCCTTTCATCCGACTTATAACCGCGAGTAGGGAAAGGCGATTCAATTGATCTCAAACTAGACATCTCACAAATGCGGACTTCTCTGGTTATGGGATCGGTATGAAGCAGGACCACCGCTGATACATCACAGGACAATCACAAGACAACGGATAAACAGTCGGTCTCATAGACGGAATATCATTTCTCCCATTGTCCACGCAGGGAATCGTGGTTGGAATGCGCACATTCTATCCACATAAACACAACGACGGACTAGATTACTCTTAGGCAGGGGTGGGAAACTCATCATGTAAACAGAATAGCCAGCATGAGTACGTACAACAGAAACCGTAGCGGGAGAAGCTAAGCTCTCTGAGAGTGGCTGCTCTTAGAAAAGAAAATACATTGCAGTTATTTGGACATTAACGTTACACATCATTACAATATAATAACTATAAACTTAATGCTAAGTTACATAGATCTCAAAATACATAATGCAAACAATAGTAATAAGAAGCATAAACAACGATAAACTTTTATTAAACCATAGGTATAGGGCTACTCGTGTTATAACTAAAGCCACCGTTTCTGGCGCGTGAAATAAGTAACGGGAACGTTGAGAGCGGGTATCTTGTCTTTGCCACAGTATGTGGGCTAGAAAGCTAACATCTGTGTTTGACAGGTTGCTGACGTCACATCTGTTTAGAAGGTGGTAGACTACCACTCTCAGCCGAAGTGGCAACAGATGCCACTGATTGGACAGTGTACTCAAGGACACACCTCCGAAACGCAAAGTGTGAGTGTCTTTCCTTTGACGCAATAAGGTTGACAACTGTGTTTGAAAGATTATGGATGTGACGTGTAGGTGGTACCGTTATCAGCTGTAATGGCGACAAGTGCTCACTGACTGGCATTTTACTCAAGGAGACGCGCCAAAAACGCTTCCACTTGCTGTACATCGTGACGAGAATCAAAGATTTTTATTTCGTTTAATCTCCTCCTGTTGTAGGACTTACATACCAATGCAAGAATCAAAGCGCAAATATATATATATATTTTTTTTTTTTTAATTCTGAATCACACCATGTACTGGTTCCTGGTATTTATATTTAACCATCTTAACGTTATGATCATCTTGTTTCAAAAAGTGCATAAGTGCAGTGGACATAATTGAGTTTTTTTTTTTTTTTTTTTTTTTTTGGTTCTGCCACAGAATAATTTTCTGTCATTGTGGATTATCATTTACCACCGAATTAAGTAATTTAAGGACACCACAAGTCTACAGTGGCGTGTCGTCAATGGACTAGTAGAAGTAGCCTAGTCCTCTAATTATCATCAGCTTATAAAATTTATTACATTTCATGTTTGAATTTTAAAAAGTTTCAAGACATGACAATTGACGACTTCGATCTGTTTCCTCCCCTCAGCGCTCAACGTCTGTAGAATTGGACTCGTCCAGCCCACGCGAACCAGTCAGCTGGGACTGGACTAGCAGATTTAAAGCTGTTCCCTTGTGTACGTGAATAGTAAATACGGTTGGGCGATCCCTGGCAAACAATTTCCGTGTCTCCATTTTTGTTAGAAAGAATAATTATAATATTAGTACGTTTATTGTTTTTGTGCATTATTAGTTAAATATTGAAAGTGTGTCTGTGAAGTGTAGCATGGATTAAAACTATCGTGTGTTTTACGCTGTTCAGTAAACATGGAAAGGGACTAGTTTCGAAATGTAAGTCAATTGCAGCTCTTACCAACTGCATCGTCCGAATCGTCGCCATCCGGCAGTGGTACCAGTCACGACTGCTAGCAGTCACAATATTGTATTTTGGACAGTTTGTTAAGCATCAGTACTTCGCTTGGAAGTTTTATTGTTTTAATCCTGTTGTTTAAGTAGTTAGTGGCTGTTTAGGTTGTCAGACTTTTCAGGCAGGACAGTGACTGAGATAGCAAAGTTTTTGAAAGACACCGAGTTAGGAGAAGAGCCATTTCCAGAAGTTTATAAATTATGCTGCCTAATAGCTACAATTCCAGTGAGCACCTCCACAGTGGAACGTACTTTTTCCTGCTTAAAACGCGTAAAGAGTTACGCTCAGTGCGAAGACAGGCTTTCGCGACTTTCACTGTTATCGATTGAAAAGGCCCTATTGAACAAAATTCAAAGCCAAAGACATTTTTAAGATGAATTCATAGAAAAATTTACCCGAAAAGGAGAGAGGAGGATTCCATTGATGTACACATGACGGTGGTAACTGGTAATTTTCGTTGTAGTACGTATTACCTAACATATTTTTATATTTTTATGTTTATTATTAATTAGTGTCATGACAGTTCTATTACTGCTGGTCCCCCCTGAAAAATGTCACCGTTCGCCACTACAAGAGATATCATTTCCAGATCCTCCACTTAAGCCTCCATGCCAAAGAATACAATGTCCTTGTCTCTTGGCAATATCAAAACTCTCTTCAGACAACATCAACAGCAGATATAAGTGCCAAACATCATAGCGCGGGAGACTGTGATTGATCGGCCTCACAGTCCTCTGTTGCGGGAACTGTTCTTATTGGATGGGAGAATTTAAACACTTTGGAACTAAATTAATTGGCTGTAAGAGAGTTAGAACAAAATGGAATTGTTCATTTATGCACTTTTTAGCGACAAAATTAATAATTTCAAAATTTTCACATGTAGCTATAAACATCTAGAACATCTGATAAAAGTCTCAATTTCACAAAAAGTGGAGTTAGAACAACGTGATTATTGTCTTCTGAGGATATTCAGGAAATGCATAAACAGCATCGCCAACCTGGTGACCCATTACGGTCTTCTGTGTTGATATCGGATTTGAGCAGGGTATAATGGACCATTCGTGCCAAAGTGATTTAGTAGCAGTTTACTTCCATAATGAGGAAGAAGAAGGCATTCAAATTTTGTCGTCCATTTAGTACTAACTCCGTTCATAGAATGACAAGAAATGCCTTTTTCTTTAAGCTAATATAAACGGCCTTCATGGGACACTTGGTTGTGTTGAAATACTTTAGAAGTGAAATTGTAATGTTAAATTTAATGACTGAACTAATCTGATTTCACACTCTTATTCATCTCACATTCAAACTAATCTTACCTCGCACTCACATTCATCTAACCTCAGACTCACCTCACCTCACCTCACATTACCTCAACTCACAAACTCATATCTCCTCGTACTCACACTCACCTCCCTTCAGACTCACATCACCTCAAACTCACTCTTTCCCACTTTCAAATTCATGTCACCTCGCATTCACACTCACCTCACTTCACCTCACATTCAAACTCATGTTACCTCGCACTCACACTCATCTTACCTCACACTAGCCTCACCTCATGTCAAACTCATTTCACCTCACATTCATACTCATGTCACCTCGCATTCACACTCATCTCACCTCACACTCGCATCACGTCACTTCATATCACATTCAAACTAATGTCATCTCGCACACACACACACACACACACACACACACACTCATATCACCTCAGACTCGCATCAACTCACCTCAGACTCACTTTACCTTACATTGAAACTCATGTCACCTCGCACTCACACTCTTCTCACCTCAGACTCTGATCACCTCACTTCATCTCACATTCAAGCTCATGTTATCTCGTTCACACTCATATCACCTCGGACTCGCATCAACTCACCTCAAACTCACTTCACCCCACATTCAAACTCATGTCACCTCGCACTCACGCTCTTCTCACCACAGACTCGCATCACCTCACCTCAAACTCACTTCACCTCACATTCAAACTTATGTCACCTCGCACTCACACTCATGTCACCTCAAACTCACTTCTCATCACATCAAACTCACGTTACATCGCACTTACACTCATCTTACCTCATACACATATTCATTTTAATTCATTCATTGTTTTCTTTCACTGCATACTCAGCATTCTCCAATATTTCCTATTTCCTGCCTTCCTCTTTGTCTCCGCGTAGGATCTATGTAGTATCTTATTGTTGTCTATCATCTGGTATCATCTTCTGCCCCGAACGTTTCTCCCGATCACTATCCCTTCCAGTGCATCCTGCAGTAGGCAGTTTTTTCTCAGCCAGTGACTCAGCCAATTACTTTTTCTCTTCCTGATTATTTTCCGCATTATTCTTTCTTCAGCCATTCTTTCCAGTGCAGCTTCATTTTTCGTCTATCCATTTCATACGCTCCATTCTTCTCCATACCCACATCTTCCAAGGATAACAAAATTAAAACAAAAGCTGTCACAAAAATAAAACAAGTAGTATACAAATCAGCTGCTGGAGGTTACAGATTTGCCTTCGTTACTGTGTTGACGGTTACATGCGAGCAATGACAAACATGCGGTAGAAAAGTGAGCTGCCGCATACCTTCGCTGCGTGAAGCGCTCACTTTGATCCCTGGCAGTCAATAGTATCGAATTTAATGGGAGTCGGAAGGTCCTAATATGACGTAGGAATGTGCACTCCTCTTCTACTAGTAATGCAGAGTCCAGTTTAAACGGGCAGGGTCAAATTATTGGCCTTCTGGGTCAGCCAAACTAACCTGTCATGTACAGATATGTGAAACACCTACAGTTATTGCAATACCGGTCATACTTCACATTGCTAGCTTGCGACGAATTAGTCAGTGGGTGGACGGGATGGAACACCCCTCCAGTAATATCTAGTATCAACTGAGTCTTATGGAATTCGTATTTATTTTATGTATTTGATGTATGACGAATTTTCACAGGAAAATCGATCTAATTGCTTTTGCCAATAATTATTTCCAATCAATTTCAAGTTTCAAATGATTGGAACATTTAGACTCAAATTAACAAAAGCGAATTGCACTGAGATGAAGTGTAATAGCGATATTCGTTTAAAATGTTGCCACTGCATTATGAAATCTTTATTGTGGCGAAGTAGAATTTTATAGCGCAAGAAATACTGTTCCTTTATGGACTGAGACACATTTTCCAAATGAAGCTGAAGAATAAAGTTTAAATGGTACCAACTGAAATTTGTGAGACAGATAATTTTTGTGTCATTTGAATTTGATTTTGAGTATAAATTTATTGTTTGGTTACGAATAAGAAGTACTACTTGTAAAGAATACAATGCTTGACTTGGTAATTTTATTATCGAATTCCTCCTGTTTACTCACTTTTCATTCCGTGCTTCATAACTAGAGGTAAGTGCAAATAATAATAATAATAATAATAATAATAATAATAATAATAATAATAATAATAATAATAATAATAATAATAATACTGGGTGAACAATTCTCCGTACGCCAACTTCCACTGCTTGCGGGTCTTGGGCGATTCAAGCCGATAACCGTGGTGACAGGGCCGCAGTAAATCTACCCACAGTTTGTCGCGTAAGTTATTACCAGGGAAAGGATTTATATGTAAATACATATTTACTTATAAAGCTAATATAATTTATATTTTGCATTATCTTTATGTTTCACAATGTGTAGGGTTGAAAAATCCTACTTTTATTTTCCATATTTTTCCATATTTTAGAGTTTAGTACATATTTTCGTTAATTTCCATATATTTTCCATATTTCATATAAAACAGTCCATATTATATTAGGTTTAACAATAAAACAAAACAAAATTCCATTAACTTTTAAAAATACATTTCAACAATAGAGATTTAAACACATGTTCAGTAATCCCTTTAACATCAGAGTTATTTGAAAATTAGCAGTCCTATCAACAATGGGAAAGTAAGTTACAAAACTGTATTAATTTAATTTAAAATTTTTAACAGACTTCAGTTGTGCAGCTCAACAGTTAAATGCCAGTCAGAGTACACATAGGTTCAGTTTTGTAAATCATACTATAAAGACGGTAAATATGCCAAAAGTACGTCATTCAGTCAATTTAAAATCAAAACTAACAAGTTACATTTCAGAATTTAAAGAAGATGGTTTATCAACTGACAATAAAATATTATTTTGTAATTTGTGTCAGTGTGCAGTATCATCTACACAAAAGTTCCTGGTGCAACAACACATTACAACTAGTAAACATCAGGCCAACAAACAACTAAATTCCAAGCAGAGACAATTGTTTTTAACACAACCAACAACATCGAATGTAAGATCTGAGTTTAACATCGACCTGTGCCGTTCTCTCATCTCTGCTGATATTCCTCTCTACAAACTAAAGAATAAGGTCTTCAGGGAATTCCTTGAAAAATATACTCAACATACAATCCCGGATGAGTCAACACTTAGGAAGACGTATGCTCCATCCATCTACGATGAGACAATACAGAAGATAAGAGATGAAATTAAAGATAGTTCAATTTGGGTTTCCATTGATGAGACTCCCGACAAAGAAGGTAGACTTGTTGGTAATGTAGTTATCGGTTTGTTAAGTGAACAATATTCTGAACGAATTCTTTTACATTGTGATGTTCTAGAAAAGTGCAATAACAAAACTATAGTTAAACTGTTCAACGAAGCTATGGGTATCCTGTGGCCAAAGGGTATTATGTACGATAATGTGTTATTCTTTATTAGCGATGCTGCCCCTTATATGGTCAAAGCTGGACAAGCATTATCTGTTGTATATCCTAAATTGACTCATTTTACTTGTGTGGCGCATGCATTTCATCGTGTGGCAGAAGTGGTCAGAGACAATTTCCCTAAAGTAGATTTGTTGATTTCATCAGTGAAAAAAGTATTTCTCAAAGCTCCCAGTAGAGTTAACGTGTTGAAAGAAATGTACCCTGAAATTCCATTGCCACCAAAGCCAATTTTAACTAGATGGGGTACATGGCTAGAAGCAGTTGAATATTATGCCGAACATATAGACTCTATTAACAATGTTCTCCTTGCATTGGACTCTGAAGATGCAGTCTCAATTGATACTGCGAAAACAGTTACCTGTGACATAAGTGTGAAGAATGACTTAGCTCACATTCAGCATACATTTTCATGCATCATAAAAACGCTCAAAAGTCTCCAAAATAGGCACCTTTCACTATCTGAAAGTTTTGAAATTATAAATAGTACTGTGGAACAACTGAATCGTGGTAGAGGTAAAGTTGCAGATGCAGTAAGAGCTAAGGTGGACACTGTACTTTCAAAAAACCCTGGATATGAAGAACTACAAAAGGTTGTTGCTGTGATGAGTGGTGAATCAACAGTGAAGATTAACTTGGACTTATCCCCAGCAGACATTGTGAAATTGAATTATGTACCAGTTACTTCTTGTGACGTCGAACGCTCTTTTAGTCAGTATAAATCTATCCTCAGAGACAATAGAAGAAGATTCACTTTTCAGCACTTGAAAGAAATGTTTGTAACCTATTGTTATGGTAACAGACAATAAAAATTGTGTTTTGTTGAAACTACATTGGAAGATAAGGTACGTCCATTATATTTTTTGTTTAGTTTGATTAAAATGTACCAATATTTAACGTACATAGTCATTTTTTTATAATTTTAAGTCCATATTTAATTCCATATTTTGGTAAAAATCCATATTTAATTCCATATTTTGGTAAAAATAACTACATATATATTTACATATTTCATATATTTTTATTCCATATAAATCCGTTCCCTGGTTATTACTAATTCACATTTAAAAATAAACGCTAATACATACTTAAAAAGTGAAGTAACAGTATTATTATTATTATTATTATTATTATTATTATTATTATTATTATTATTATTATGACCCCTAATTTACCAAGCGGTATGCTAGGGTTTTAGTTTGGCTATACGGTACACTACGTATATTGTTTATTGTTAGTAAAATAACATGTACAAAAATACAATCTTAGTTCTTCCCTGAAGGAGTAAAAACTCGTGCTCAGGGAGATATCTAAACGCAAAGATAAACACAAACAACGATAATTATTTGACACAAACGGGGTCAAGAAAAAAATTATAGGAATAAATTATATTTAAAAATACAATTTCAGTTTTAACAATATAAGTCATACAAATACATATACATATTAAATCAATATATATTCTTTAAAAATTAAATTCCTAACGGTTTTTTTTAAATTGCTGATACTAAAATTTTCTAAATTTGGGTATTTATGAATTATTTTATTGTATAACCTTGGACCAAAGTAGGTACCATGGCTCAGAGCTGTGCTTGTGAAACACTTTGGTTCCTCTAGTCGTATAAAATCGGATCTGATATACTATTTATTTTATGTAGATAGATAATGGTGAAAGATAGCTCTCCAGTCTTTTAAAGATAAAGTTTAGCAAATTAATAAATTCTCTGTAGCAACACGGTTTTTTAATCACTTCACATAGTGGAGTGCTGTACTCGGTGTTACTCTTTACTTCAATAATGGAGCAGTCAAACAGAAGGTGTTTCACACGGTGAAGGTCTTCGCGGCAGGAACAAGTAGAGTCGATGTCTGCTGGTATGTTGAATCTGTCGAAGTAAGTTCCAAATTTCCCATCTCCAGAAAGAAACTGCGTTTATATGAAAGATGATTTGAAGTGATGGCTTTTGAGTCCGTCATGGATTGTTGGGAAGTAGGTGTCTTTTGTTAGTGAACCGATTGTGCTTGTCGTCCATCTAGTATTCCAGTTAAGTAACAGTAATTTACTTTTCCAATTGAAACTTGGACACCATTCTTCTTACAGCATGAGTCTATTCTGATTCTGCACGCACGTATGAATCATATATGAATACTCTTTAGGGAATAGAATACCTGAATTGAGCTATATTAACTTAATTAACACACTGCATTACGTCGCCTAAAGAACACATGTTTATCTTCGTAGAACACAACTCACACTGACTTCTGACGCGACCTTCAGTGCGTTGAAGGCAGGAGGCTTAGCAGCTGGTTCCGCCAACTAGCCATAAACCGTGTAAGCGAGGGCGCGCGAAGGATTGTTCACCCATTATTATTATTATTATTATTATTATTATTATTATTATTATTATTATTATTATTATTATTATTATTATTATTATTATGCATTCGCCCTTAATCCTGTTTCATCTCCAGATTTTATGTATCAGACCTCCATTTCCTCATGTCTACCAATGTCTTTTCGACCCTAGTCTCTAGTAATAGAGTTTTATTTAAGGACTTTTCAACTACAGAGGTTATTCGGCGTCGAAATTCAACGTGGGCGAGAAATTGTCGACGAATTTTACCTGGGCCCTTGCATCATACTCAGAGTTTTTCATATACCGTAAATCTATGATACGGAAGTCACAGTTTTACTAACTTCCCTAACGAAATTATGCTAGGGTTTGATCACGCTTTAAAATTCAGCGAGCCTCGGATTCACCGGACAGCATGGTATCCGTGAAATAACAGAGGACGACTTCCCCAGTTCGTAGTTTCTTTTTTACTATTTCTGTAATATAGCCTATATGGCCTTTATTTTGCTTGTTTCATTTCTTAATATCTTTTCAGGATACATTGTTATGTAGATACAGCTTGAAAGCTTCTATTCTATTATATTTTACTGTGATCAGAGCCTATGTTTTTGATCCAAATACAACAGAGAACTTTTCCATTGTAGTAATCGACTGATTCTATTGAGAAACGTCGCTACTAATAAAACATTTAGAATAACTCTTCTCGGGTTCTCAGACAGGTGAGTTGGAGATTTGCTTACAAACTTTCGATGACTAGCTCTGCCATCTTCTTCACATCACTTCATTCCCTGAAGAAGATGGCAGAGCTAACCATCGAAAGCTTGGAAGCAAACCTCCAACTCACCTGGCTGAGAACCCGAGAAGAGTTATTCTACATCAAACGCCGGGAAAACCTCAAGTCATACAATAAAACATTTATTTCTGTTTTAAAGAAGGCATCATTATCGATGTGCAGTTATAAATTCCAGAAGTGCTAGTTATTACTGATTTCCCTCCACTATTACGGCATTGCGAAAATTAGTACGGGAAAGCAAAATTATCACATCAAAAAAAGTTATATACGTATAAATGGCAGTATATACCCTATAACTTACATATTTTCTCTAAAATGACGTTAAAAAGTACGTAAATAAATGTCAAATTAAAGGTGAATTTCTGAAGCATGCAGAAGTTTTAGATATTTCTTATACAAAACATGTTTCATATTCATCTCTTGAATATTTTATTCAAATAATCCTAAATTTGGTTAATTAAGATGAACTTGACAGACTTGAAGAGGATTTTATAGCTTACCAATGCAATACGTTCCTGAATCGTTATAAATGAATTTGGAATATATAAAAATTGAGCCAAAATTGAAGATTTCAGAAATGAATTTGGACAACTAAAATATAAAACATTAAGTAAAGTTATGTTTGCAGTAATAAAAGTGCCTCACAGTGACTCTCCTGCGAAAGTCTCTTCAGTGTTAAAAGAAAAAATCAGACTGAATCCAGGCCTATAATCATATCAACACTGAAATCATTTCTGACCAGAAAGATCAGGATGACATCATAAGAAGTATGCTTCAAGAAGAAATTTGTAGAAAAGCAGCTGCTGGATTCAAAGTATGCCAAAAAAAATTTTCGCAGAAGAAGTGATAGATAACGTGTAATTTATGTGAATGTGCAGTAATATGCTTTACATCTGACTTTTTCAGAAGGGAAGAGGAACGTGCACTATGAGATTACTGATAATCACTTGTAATGTTGGCATTCCTGTATTAACCCTAGAATGCTATCGTACTTAGTTTTTACGTGTAGTGAGTAAACAATTCGTCCTCACTACACTTTCCGCCAAACGAGCCCCTTCTTCTTCTAGCTATGTCTCCATCCGTCCGTTTAGGGTTGGGAAAAGCTGTATCGAGACATTCGGAACGACTCAGTGTAATGGTTCGAAACACTGTATCGAATCACGACACATCTACTGGGAGGCAAACTGCCGGCACTCATTGCATCTTCGTTGGCTATCAGCTGCTCTGATTCGAAACTGTACACAAGATCGACTTCAAACTGCCGGCACTCATTGCATCTTCGTTGGCTATCAGCTGCTCTGATTCGAAACTGTACACAAGATCGATATCAAACTACCGGCACTCATTGCATCTTCGTTGGCTATCAGCTGCTCTGATTCGAAACTGTACACAAGATCGACATAAAACTGCCGGCACTCATTGCATTTTCGTTGACTATCAGCTGCTCTGATTCGAAACTGTACACAACATCGACATCAAACTGCCAGCACTCATTGCATCTTCGTTGGCTATCAGCTGCTCTGATTCGAAACTGTACACAAGATCGACATCAAACTGCCGGCACTCATTGCATCTTCGTTGGCTATCAGCTGCTCTGATTCGAAACTGTACACAAGATCGATATCAAACTACCGGCACTCATTGCATCTTCGTTGGCTATCAGCTGCTCTGATTCGAAACTGTACACAAGATCGATATCGAACTACCGGCATTCATTGCATCTTCGTTGGCTATCAGCTGCTCTGATTCGAAACTGTACACAAGATCGACATAAAACTGCCGGCACTCATTGCATTTTCGTTGACTATCAGCTGCTCTGATTCGAAACTGTACACAACATCGACATCAAACTGCCAGCACTCATTGCATCTTCGTTGGCTATCAGCTGCTCTGATTCGAAACTGTACACAAGATCGACATCAAACTGCCGGCACTCATTGCATCTTCGTTGGCTATCAGCTGCTCTGATTCGAAACTGTACACAAGATCGACATCAAACTGCCGGCACTCATTGCATCTTCGTTGGCTATCAGCTGCTCTGATTCGAAACTGTACACAAGATCGACTTCAAACTGCCGGCACTCATTGCATCTTCGTTGGCTATCAGCTGCTCTGATTCGAAACTGTACACAAGATCGATATCAAACTACCGGCACTCATTGCATCTTCGTTGGCTATCAGCTGCTCTGATTCGAAACTGTACACAAGATCGATATCGAACTACCGGCATTCATTGCATCTTCGTTGGCTATCAGCTGCTCTGATTCGAAACTGTACACAAGATCGACATCAAACTGCCGGCACTCATTGCATGTTCGTTGGTTATCAGCTGCTCTGATTCGAAACTGTACACAACATCGACATCAAACTGCCAGCACTCGTTGCATCTTCGTTGGCTATCAGCTGCTCTGATTCGAAATTGTACACAAGATCGACATCAAACTGCCGGCACTCAATGCATGTTCGTTGGCTATCAGCTGCTCTGATTCGAAACTGTACACAAGATCGACATCAAACTGCCGGCACTCATTGCATGTTCGTTGGTTATCAGCTGCTCTGATTCGAAACTGTACACAAGATCGACATCAAACTACCGGCACTCATTTCATCTTCGTTGGCTATCAGCTGCTGTGATCGAAACTGTACACAATATCGACACATGACAAGCGCGCGGTACTGGGTTGAGACATGAGTCTCTTGATGTTTCGAGCTTAAGTAGAAAATTTATTAATAATCACGTCTACTTTAAAAATATACCATTGTCACGTCATTTTGAAAAATCATATTTTAAATGTAGTCATTACTAGTACAGAATAAATGTGATGATTATTAAACGCTAAATAAGTTTATATAATGTAATATATATATATATATATATATATATATACATATACACACAAGTGTGTGTATGTGCAGGTGTATGTTCTCTATACAAATCTACACGCTGGGACCGATATTTACCAAAGTTTGCACATTAAGCCTTTAGAACTAGGAGAAGAACATAGACTACATTAACACTGGGCAAAAGGACTTTAAATTATTGAAATACAAATAAATATGATCAAATATGACTGTATAGTATTAAAATAGCATGAAAATTTGAAAATTTTGAAATCTTCTCACTATTCGTGAGCTCCCACAAGGGACAAATGTTTACAAGTTGAGTGAACCATTAATTTTGTTTTGACAATGAAACTCCTACAAGTACATAGCTTCAAATACATTTTGTGATTGGTGGAAATATACCTAGCTTTGGAGAGGCAAGTGTTACAAAAAAAGTAAAGAATGCTAATGAACTACACTCAATTTTTGTTTATTTCTATACTCTACATAAAAAAGTGCAATAATTCATAGTGATCTAACATTTAATATTGTTATAAACAGTTATGAAGTCATAGTTTTGTGTAATGTGAAAGAGTTTAGTTAATTATTGGAGACAGACAATTTATTAATGAGGTGCGGCCTGCAGACAAAGTATGGAAGGAAAAGCTGCAATAGTATATTAACAGAAAAAGTTCTGTTAGTGCAGTTTTTTTATTTTCTTATAAGTTTGTTTTATGTAAGAGTGTAACAATGCAAGGGAACTTAGCCTACATGATGATTCTGATAGTATTATGCAAATTATAGATGAAATTTCGGATGATGGTACTTACGATAATATAGAGATTGAAGGTGAACCTGGCAGTGATAAGGATCAGGAATACATATCAGATGAAGAAGCAGTTCGTGAAAAAAAATTTGAATATAAAGTAAAATAAAGTGAGAATAATTATTGTAGGAAACAGGCAAGTGAAGAAAGAAGAAAATAACAAAATAGGAAAGTAGAAACTCACCACTTATTCAACTACCGAATTATATAAGTTACACCTCCTCTTTCACGACAACGCCCACCACTATAATACGAGGAAGAGTCAAAAAGTAACCTCAATAATTGTTTTATTAATTGAATATGTACAATAAGACTACAAAAACTCTATCACTTTTCACCATAGTGCCAAGTACGTTCAATGCAAGTGTTCCTGATATACTATGTTAAAAGTGATGAAGTGTTTGTAGTCTTATTGTACATATTAATTAATAAAACAGTTTTTAAGGTTACTTTTTGACTCTCCCTCGTATGTAGTATGTCAAACATTATATTTGTTGATATGTGGTTGTCTTTTAGGGCAGTCACAAGAACAAACATTCATCCACTACTGTGAAGTAAAGGTTAGCATGTCTGACTGTGGAACGAGTGGACCCGGGCTCAAATCCTTATTGGCACAAGTTACTTGGTTGAGGTTGTTTCCGGACTTTTCCCTCACGACATTAAGATCAAATTCTGAGTAATTAACTATACAGTAGACTCATTATTACCATCACTCAGAGGATAGATAATCATAGCAGTTGATAAAGAATCGTAAAATAAATTAAAAAAAAATAAAATCATCAAGATTTATAACAAATCATTGATTTCCATCGATTTTAATGTAAATGAAAGTTAAAAATAAGAATCGAACGAAATAAATAGAGTTATAAAAATAATACGGTTTATTTAACGACGCTCGCAACTGCAGAGGTCATATCAGCGTCGCCGGTGTGCCGGAATTTTGTCCCGCCTGTCGCGGGACACTTAAATGCCATCGACCTGGCCGGGATCGAACCAGCAACCTCGAGCAAAGAAGGCCAGCGTTATACCTACTACATTACCCAGACCGACTAAATAAAGTTTAAAAATAATAAAAATTATATTCTGAAATATATTCTTGTAGTTAAATCTACATATTATGATTTTGTGTTTCCTGTTAATTTAGTTTCGCGTAACTCAAAATTAGAGACAAAAACAAATCTAAGCAAATAAAACTACAAGAAAATAAATAAGAATTATATTTAGAGCTAGAAAAATAATCTTTCGTCTATGGCGTCATTTTTACGTGTCAATAGCAATATAGTACTTAACGACGATAGAATTCTAGGGTTAAAGAAAAATTATTCTTATATCTTACAAAAATTTAAATTCCTTTTATAATTCCTATAGTGAGTTTCGTTTCGTTTTGTTTCTTCCCCCTCCCACCAAGTGGATTTCCTCGGTTGAAGGATTCTTTCTGATAAAAATAGACACAACAATAATTTTAAACCTTCAAAAATGTATCTTATTTAACTTAAGGGTATATGTACGTGAACGATCACAAATATTATCATAAATTAAATTTCTACATTTTTATAATAAAATGAACTCACATTTGGACAAAAATTACAAGATACCACAACAAGACTTATTAGAACTTAAATATCTGACAAAAGTATAAAAAAGATTACTAATAATATATTTTTCAAACCAGTTTTATCGAAGTATGAAAAAAAAAATCTGCAGTTACATCATTTGGTAACCATAACATTGTTATGGTCTCTCTGACATCTTTAATATTTTTCCTGCATGTAACAAACACTTATTTCTGAAAAGTAGACTACTCTCAGACATGTAGAATTGTTTATTTTAATATAATTAATTTTTTATTTGTCCTATATCAAATATATTGAAATATACATAATGTTTTGTGACCTAATTTTTCTATTTTCAAAGAAATGGGTATTACTTTAGTCTACCTTTTACATAAATGCATATTAAATCAGTGTAAAAATTTTCAGAATTCTATCTCTAATGGTTGTGGATTTATTAAATATATGTGTGAAAATTTTCAAATTTTGGAAAAATTAATTTAAAGAAAAAGTGAATTCTAAAAAATATTATTAGTAACCTTTTTATATTTTTATCAGATATTTAAGTTCTAATAAGTCTTGTTGTGGTACTTTGTAATTTTTGTGCAATTGTGAGTTCATTTCCTTACAAAATTTTAGAAATTTAGAGCCTCCATTTTCTGATGATATTTATAGTTGTTCACATACATATACCCTTAATACGTTTTCTTTCAATAGTAAGAATTGAATTGAGTCTTTTAAATTTGGTACTTATGTTTGTGAACTAAAACACAGGTCATCTCTGAGGAATATATTTCATGAACATCCTGTATTTCATTCCTATTGCTTCTTATGTTCCTTTGATAGTTGCTTTATATAATGTCGACTGTCAAGTCCCCTACACGTTATGCTTCTCTGTCTCTCTCTCTCTCTCTCTCTCTCTCTCTCTCTCTCTCTCTCTCATCCAAGACACATACATATAAAAAAACTACTTTCAGCCAACTTGAAGACAAGCTGCGAGACAGAACAATGATACGTTCTGCCTTCTCTGCAAACAAAAGGGAGTAAATAGGAAAATAAAGACAAAAGACACACAAACAAGACTGTATCAACAAGAAGCCTGAAGAGGGGGAGTGGAAGAAAGTAGCGGCTCCTAAGCCCACTCAGGAGCTCTCTGCTTCTGGAACATACATCCTCCGAAGTCGAGACTGGCGAGGACGTCGTGAGACATGTCTTCATGATTCATGTGCATTAAATCAGTTTTAATAATTCAAATCTATTATTAAATGCAACATTGAGCATATATTATTCCTCTGTTAAATATGCGGTTGTGCAAAACAAAGTATAGCCTACTATTTACCTTCTCAATATACGAAACAGAAATATTTTCAGATTTTTACGAAAGCACAATTTTTTTCGTGATAACGAGAAAATTGTTCTGACGTGCCGCCTTTCTTTTATTTTGTCCGCCAATCTGCAGTATTTTCTTCTGAAATTCTTGATAACTCATGTTTTGTTGGTATTCAATAAATACAAATCAATTAATCGAAGATACGTGAATGAAAAGGCATGTAATTCATTTCACTCTAATAACATGACCTTTCTTGAAACTCCTATCCAAATAGTTTACAAAACAATGATTAACTTCAAGTTGACTTAATTTCTTTTTTTTTATAATGACGTTTGTTACACAATAAATGGCGAAATAAATTTAATTTAAATAAAAAAAATATTAAATTAGTCAATTTAACTTTTCTCAATCAAACTGTGCTCAAATTTTACAAGATACTAGCAATACCAACCTTGTTATATGGTTCAGAAATGTGAATTCTGACTAGAGCCTAACAGAGAAGAATTGAGACCGTTGAGATGAGACTCTTAAGGCCACTAGACTACAGAACCATAAGAGAAATGAAGATATACGTCAAGAACTGAATATCGAGAATATACTTACTTACTTACAAATGGCTTTTAAGGAACCCGAAGGTTCATTGCCGCCCTCACATAAGCCCGCCATAGGTCCCTAACCTGTGCAAGATTAATCCAGTCTCTATCATCACACCCCACCTCCCTCAAATCCATTTTAATATTATCTTCCCATCTACGTCTCGGCCTCCCTAAAGGTCTTTTTCCCTCTGGTCTCCCAACTAACACTCTATATGCATATCTGGATTCGCCCATACGTACTACATGCCCTGCCCATCTCAAACGTCTGGATTTTAAGTTCCTAATTATGTTAGGTGAAGAATACAATGCGTGCAGTTCTGTGTTGTGTAACTTTCTCCATTCTCCTGTAGCTTCATTCCGCTTAGCCCCAAATATTTTCCTAAGCACCTTATTCTCAAACACCCTTAACCTATGTTCCTCTCTCAGAGTGAGAGTCCAAGTTTCACAACCATACAGAAGAACCGGTAATATAACTGTTTTATAAATTCTAACTTTCAGATTTTTGGACAGCAGACTGGATGATAAGAGCTTCTCAACCGAATAATAACACGCATTTCCCATATTTATTCTGCGTTAAATTTCCTCCCGAGTGTCATTTATATTTGTTACTGTTGCTCCAAGGTATTTGAATTTTTCCACCTCTTCGAAGGATAAATCTCCAATTTTTATATTTCCATTTCGTACAATATTCTGGTCACGAGACATAATCATATATCATATCGAGAATATAACAACTATAATTGAAAAAAATAAAAATAATTGCTATGACCATATAACAAGAATGCCCAACGATAGGATACCTTTTAGAACATGGTGTTACAGACCTACACAAAGAAGACGAGTGGGAAGACCAAAGAAACGTTGGAGAGACCAGTTTGACCGATAAAATTCTGGAGGCGGAACAGGCGATCGGCCTAAACCTTGAAGTTATTATTGATGATGATGATGATGATGATGATGATGATGATGATGATGATGATGATGATGATGATGATGATGATGAACTTTTCTGAATATGATACTTCATATAATATTTTATCTACTTTAGAGCAAGGACTTGGAATCAAAAGCTGTGTAATTTCAATTACACCATTCAAAGAATTCTGAGAAATTAAACTTGAGAAATACGCACAGAAAGCTGTACAAAGTATTAGTTATGCATTCACTGATTTATGGGATTGAATTGCGAATACCGCGTAGAAAGGAAAAGATAACTAAACTACCATTCCTTAGAGATGAAATTTCGACGAACTGCTTATAAGTACTTTACTAGGTCATATAATACAGTATATGAATATATAATAGCAGATCTCAATATACATTCTATAAGCGACTTAAATCACATAATTAGAATGGCACATGTATCGAAACAAGAGCTATCATACAGTAAGGACGGAGACATTAAAGTCGTCCATAGGGGAAAATAGTCAGGTTAGTGAAGTCTAAACAAATGTAGAAAAGGTCATGAGGATTGAAAAGCTAAAGGTCAATATCTTAATATTGATTAAACAATGTAATCTAATCACATATCAGCATGGATCTTATCTTAGTAGACGAGTTCTTGAAATCTTCAGGTTGCCAACACAAATTATGGTTGAGAATTGCGTGCGGGTTGGAAGGATGTTCAGTCATTATTGTTATTCTATGTTGTTTATACCTGGTTTAAGAGGTAGCAATAGTCAGGTAGTGATTATGTTATTGGAAAATAAATTTCAAAGTATGTGATCAAGATTTATGTGAAAAAAAAAACACTTTTAACATAATTATTTACCCCTCATTACACTACCATCAGGCAGTATATGCCTATCTCACTCGATGGTATATGTTGGAGGAAGAACAACTATTTGTATAAATCTGAAGTCTCATTAATGTAATATGTAGCTAGTCGGCGATGTATACAGTGGAGGTGGAAAGGAACTGACCACCCTACCCCATTATCTCCTGGCTTAGTTGGCTCATGAGTGATAACTTATTAGTGTCATTTATGAGGTTCCAACTAGTTCTCGGATTGCAGACTAAACAAAGAAATTGATTATTATTTCAGTCGCTACCTACTAAGCACAACAAAAAATTTGTTCCATGAAAGTGACATATTTTGTTCCATAATGTCTGACAGGCGACGTAAAGATTACGGCAGACGAAGGGGGGAAAGTAATTGAGTATAAGTGCTGTTCATCTAATGACAGAGGACACATTCCAGACTTATCTTGAAGTGGATGGACGTAGAATACTTCAGACCGTCAACTTCAAGATAAGTCTGGATTGTGACCTCTGTCATTAGGTGAATAGCAATTATACTTCTCCTTTCATCGGCCAACAACGTTTACATCGCCTGTCGGACATATGGAACGCAGTATAGTTTCTCATATGATTTACTCGTTTCGCAGGAGCAAAGATTTTTGCCATGTTCTAATAATAGTACTGTTTTACTGTTTTTTTAGTAGTTTGTCATACTATTTACTCGTCTCGAAGCAGCAAAGATTTTTGTCATGTTGGAATGAAACTACTGTTTATAGCATTTCTAACTATTATTAAAATAATACTCGTACCTAATTGCAATCATTTGGTAAGCACCCAGATCAAAAATATTAATTTTATTTAATTCCTATATTTTATTTTGTACTAGCTGAAAGCACCCGGCGTTGCCCGGGTTTTCCTTTCTGCTTCTATTTTTAATTAAACTGGTTATTAAATTTTCGGAAATTTCGGAAACCTAACTATAGACAACTAAAACGAATTTCTTTACTAAGCTTTCCTCGCCCATAAAGATGAATCTTTACTTAACGTCACTTACTTGAATTAATGAACTCCTTAGCCAAATGTCTGCCAGGGTTAACTCAGGGTTGTAAATCAGGCACCGAAAAGAAAACATTTCATCATGTGCCTGACGTTAAACTGTTGTTTTAAATTTATATATTTATTTGTTTTTATTTATTTATTTGTTGTTTGTTTGTTTGATTTATTTATATTTATTTATTTATTTATTTATTTATTTATTTATTTATTTATTTATTCTGGTGCAGTTAAGGCCGTTAGGCCTTCTCTTCCACACCGCCAGAAATACAAATAAAGTAATAGAAAAATCAAACTATAAACAAAGTAAAACCCAACGAAAATATAATTCCTTCTCCTCTTTCTGATCAGTTTCAGCATCGAACCAATATATACATATATAATTTAATTTATATTGGAAGATTTTTTACTTCTTGATCGCTGTACACCCACTTATATCATACCCAGTTTTTTTTAATATAACTTGAAACTACGTATATCCCATAAATTCAGAACATATTATATTAATTCTAATTTTAACACAGAATACAGATACAATATAAACTCGCAATGTCGTTTTTTAACATAAAGACTAATATTCTGAGAAACGTATAGGTCTACCGGTTTTTAGAAATTAAGAGATTTTTATTTCCACAATGCTTAACATACTAAATTTGCAACGTAATTATACATATATAATTTCGCAGCAACACATTTTCGGACGTGAACAACAATATTTTGAAAATTAATACAGTGTAATTTTCAGTGGGCTTATGTACGTACATTCACATACTACATTATCAACATGACAAAAGTATCATTGATTTGCTTATTGATATGTGTAAAATCTTTTTTTTTTCCCACTTCTTTGTATGAAATATAGTTGAGGATGTGAAAAACACGCAGTTTTTAAGTTAATGTCTGCAACTTTGAGCGACTGTCCTTGAGCTTCATTTTAATTTGGCCATTACAAATGCTATTGGCATTGAAATTGCAGTTGTTTAAAATTGAATGAGTATCCTAGCAATACGTGGAACAAAAACATCTCCTTTTATTTCTGCAGTTAATATTGCCAATTGTATTATGTTCGTATGTGTTTTTCACACCAATTCTTATTCGTGCCTAATTTTGGTGGGTCAATATTTCGCAATAGTACTATTGGTTATTCAATATTAAGTAAATTATGTGGTAGCAATCCTTGTAGTTTCAAAGAATTCTAGAATCAGTTGTATAAAACAGTCTGCTCACTATCTACAAAACTGCATCGAGGAATTCATAATACTGTCCTGGACTGCGTAAAGATACTTACTGCATGAATTATCTAGTTTTAGCCTTCATGGTGTGTAACAATAATGTAATTTAATTTCGTGTTAAAATTTCCATGACCTCATGAAAGTCGATGTTGAATACAACAGACAATAATAAAAAAACAATTGACTGTAGAAGATTTTTGCATTTTAATATTATGCATAAATATTTGATCTATTTATTTTTATTTTTTATAGTTTTAATTTAACTTCCATTTGCACAATTTTAATGTAGCCTATGTTCTTCTCCTGGTTATGAAGGTTAAATGTGGAAACCTTGGCACATATCGGTCAAAGCGTGTAGATTTGTACAGAGAACATACATATATACATACTTACATACATACCCACATTCAATTTTATATATTAAGATTACACTGAACGAACTGTCTGTATTCCTAAAATTAATAGCCTACATCTGACTTCACATATAAATTGAACAATTTAAGCACATATATTACATAATTAATTTTTGACAAATTTACGTAAAATAGCGTTGTCCTCAACAGTTTTCTAGGTACTATACTCGCCTTTAGATCTGAGTTTCGCAGGAACAAACCCGGCCCAGGGCAACAATACTTATATATACACACACGACACATAAAAGAACACTGCTGTCCTTATCAAAGGGCCTCGCCCACGTTGAATTTCTCTGTAATTAAAAGTAACATTAAAAATGAATGAATGAAGTGCATATTTTATTGATACGCAATTATACAAACTCATGTACACAAGATCCCTCGCACGAGCCCGTACGGCCATCCGTGCTATAACTATGCACAGTTTGAATCTTCAAAAGAAACAAAAATAATACTACTAATAATAAAATAGAAAAACACAAATAAATGTTGTTATTGCTACCGTTATCATTAGTTATCACAATTACAACTAATCCAACTTCATACCAAATTTCACAAAAATAATAAAACTAAAATAAATGTAAGATATGAAGGAGAAAGAAACATAGTGAAACACATATATAAACAATTCAACTCCTTATTGAAACTGCAATAAATAATCCAGATAATAAATATAAAGGTAAGATATAAAAAATATACAAACGCAATAAAAAAATACAAATAGAAAAAAACACACAATAAATACAAAAAGAACACTATCCCCTAAGTACCTTATTCGCTCAGTGTTAATACTGCTCATTACAACACTAACAAATAACTCTTTCCCTTATTTTCTCGGACCGCTCCCCCTCGGCCAGTTCCACCCTCAGTTGTCGAACTTTTGCCATAAATTTTCCCACACTCTCACAGAATTTAGCGTTATTTAATATATCATACGTTGCCAAGTGCTCCCTCCTAGATGCAATGAAGGACTCTGGCAGGAATCGGATAATTTCAATTGTTCCGGGGCCGGGTATCGATCCCGGGACCCTTCACTTAGCGCGCGAACGCTCTTCCGACTGAGCTACCCCAGGAACTATACACGACACCGTCACAATTTTTCCTTTGTATCCACACGACTAAAATGAGCTGACAAGACGCCAGAACTCAACTATGAGTGCACAGAAATACTTGTGTGACTTGTTTCCTCAGAGCTTCTGTGGCTTCACACTCCGATAAAATATGGTGTGATGTCTCGCCTCTACCGCAAAGAGAACATATTCTCGCCCTCTCTTCGCTGACGATTTTAAGTGGCCGCCAAGCTCCTAGACGAAACCAGGTTAAGCCCAGCCTGCCTTCTCTGCTTCCTCCATAGAGGTATAACTCGGTTCCTCAATTTGTTTTGATCATCGATTGGATCTCCAGAGCAACCTTATCCCTACATTATCCTTCTGTTATTTGTCTGTCTTTATCCTTCAGGCGTTTCTTGACTTTCCGCCAGACATTTCGCTTGTTCCTGCAATCTTTACCGTTTATAAATACCATGCCTTTTTCCTCCAACCCTCTGCGTAATCTACCTGCCCAGGTTACTTGATCTCTCCTCTTAAGTTGCTCCCTATAACGAATGCAGTTTTACTATTACCAGTAATGCTGTTATTATTATTAATATTACTCTTACTACTACTGCTATAATAATAATAATAATAATAATAATAATAATAATAATAATAATAATAATAATAACCTATGGCGCAATAGCCCATAAAGAACCAAAACAGATCAGCCGGATGTTGGCTTCACGTCCATATTCTTCAGTAGAGATGAACTATCAATCAACCAGAACGGAGAATGATCCCCCAGCCGTTATATCTTGTTTTCATAACCGGTTCAGTATAGTTCCTTGTTTCCACGTAAGGCTTACCTGTCATTACAGAATAACGAATTTCTTCTGTGCTTCGTTCAGGAGTTTCATAATAGTAGGCCTACTCGGCGAGTCCAGTATTTATAGTGTGTATGTATGTATGTATACATTAATTTACACAAATATATATGCATATAATTATGGTCAAATATGCCTATCTATATTTGTATTATGCATGTGTGTATGGACATATGTAATACTGCTCGCATTGGAAGAGTCGCTGATTTGAAACAGTGTGCGACAACAGTAGAAACTTATCACAGAGAAATAGATACAGTGCAAGTTCCCGCTGCGTCACCACATGACTTCCAATTGGATGTTGTAATGGAGCTGTCACAAATAGCTGCTCTCCCTCTTGTCAATTTTCCAATTTAAAGTTATAACCTTCATCCCCCTTCTTCATAGAAGCTTCCCTCCCAGTTTCGACCCCGCTAGGCGTTAGTTGCTTTCTCTTTGGAAACTCACTTACGGAATAAATGTTATAGATGTAGAAACGAAACATTTCATGCAGAAAGATGACATTTGTGTATGTCTGAAGATCAAACGACTGTGTATACCTAGGTTATATCTCGATGCCCTTTCAATATGTCGGATAACGTAAAGATTCAGAAGTTATACATTTCTTTTAATAATGTACTGCTGTATGGACCATACAGTAAGTGACTGAACTTTGAAAGTCGATATACCTACATAAACTTAAAATTATATCAGTGTTATTTTTTAAATGTCATTATAATCCGCTCTTCTATAATCAAACTAGTATGATTAAAAGTAGCCACCGGCGTGGCTCAGTCGGTTAAGGCGCCTGCCTGCCGGTCTGAAGTTGCATTCGGGCGCGGGTTGGGCTGATTACCTGGTTGGGTTTTTTCCGAGGTTTTCCCCAACCGTAATGTGAATACAAGGTAATCTATGGCGAATCCTCGGCCTCATCTCGCCAAATATCATCTCGCTATCACCAATCTCATCGACGCTAAATAGCCTAGTAGTTGATACAGCGTCGTTAAATAACCAACTAAAATAAAAAAATGATAAAAGTTGTTAATTTTTTAGTAGGTTATTTTACGATGCTGTATCAACATCTCAGGTTATTTAGCGTCTGAATGAGATGAAGGTAATAATGCGGGTGAAATGAGTCCGGGGTCCAGCACCGAGAGTTACCAAGCATTTGCTCATATTGGGTTGAGGGAAACCCCGGGAAAAATCTCAACCAGGATTCGAACCCGGGGCACCTGGTTTCGTGGCCAGACGCGCTAACCGTTACTCCACAGGTGTGGGCTAAAAGTTGTTAAATAAAAACATGTTTAAATTAAGTTTTGCGAGAAAGAAGCAATTAGTGTATTTTGTTGGGAAGAAGGACTAAAGTGCAAGAGTAGCCGCTGTATAAAACTGTTCTAGATTTGAAGGTGAGAGAGTACTAAATAGCATCATATTAATTTAATTTGGTACAAACCTTGCAATTAAAGTGATACCAACATGTTGAACAAACCACGGTTTTGACAATCATTTGACGATGATAGAATTCTTCGATGTAGTCTTCCTCAATAACGTAGCCATTGGATCCGAGCTCCACGGGTTCAAACCGGTGTGTCCAGTGCGATACTTCTTTCTTTGACTTATAGATGTGCCATTGAATGTAACTATAGAGTAATGGTAATGGTGGGGTCAGATATTTAAGTGCCAGAAATTAGAAAATTATAATTATTCTGTTTGGACACTTCAAAGCCTATACTATAAGCAGTAGCATAAAGTCAAAAGAAGGATAACGACGACAAAGGAAGCTTTTAATAGAAAAAAGCTTCAATTCCTTGCGAACCTCTAGAAAAATAACAAAGGAAGAGACTAGTGAAGTGCTTTGTGTGGCATTAAATTAAATTATTTGGTAATATTTTTTTTATTATTTTATGTGGATAGAAGTAATTATCGGTACTCATCAGATATTATTTTTATTACGTTTCGATAACTACTATAGTGTCACAACATTCATCTCCAAGTTATATCCATCAGAAATGACTGAATATTATAGCGTAATAATGACTTTTAGTGGAAAAATGACTGCTGAACTCAACATGAAAATTAATGAGCGAAGTAAAGTTATATATTGAAATGTCATTTATACTCTTATCAGTATCTTCTTGGTGTTGGCTTCTCAATAGGCTTACTTTCTTGCTTAATTACTTACAAATGGCTTTTAAGGAACCCGGAGGTTCATTGCCATCCCCACATAAGCCCGCCATCGGTCCCTATCCTGTGCCATATTATTACAGTCCCTACCATCATATCCCACCTCCCTCAAATCCATTTTAATATTATCCTCCCATCTACGTCTCGGCCTCCCTAAAGGTATTTTTCCCGGCGGTCTCCCAACTAACACTCTATATGCATTCCCAATAGGTACATTAACAAATTCTAAATTCTATTATTTATGCCTGTATTAAACACTTCTTTGCATTTTTTGAACCACTAGTATTCGAGATTCACTAAGACGGCCTATTTTCCCTTCCAATTCATTAACTTGTTTTTGTACTTTACATAGGAATGACGTAGATACCAGATCAGTTCCTATGCCTGTTATTTGCATTCTGTTGTTTCGTCTCAACTGGACGTGGAACGACCAGAAAGACTAATTCTCGAATATTATTTCTTTTTTGCAAAGTAATTTCTGTGTTATTTTTAGGAAAAAAAAACTTCAAAAATATGTATTTAAATATGAATTTCACCAAATTTCTGTATGACTATTATGTGTATCCAGTGACCTAGCCAATTCGTTTTCATCTTCGTAATTCAACATTCTATCACAGTCTACTATATACAGTCGCGAAGCTCAATATGTAGTAAAAATGCAAACATGGGTAGTTGCCCACTACTAGGATCGCTACTATCGCCTCATCATCGCAGATCTCTCTCCTAGCAGCCGACAAAATATGTTACACTTTCGTTGTCGTGTTCTTTTCGAAAAATTAACACCTTCCTTCCATTATTGAAATATTAAATGCATAAAGTTAATTTATTATTTTAATGAAGTATATTAAATTCCACCATAATCGAAGATACCTGCAAGAAATAAGTTAATATAATTTTTATTTGTGCAAAACGAACTGAAATTTACTATAATAGCTTCACTCATTCAAGATTATAGCGATAATTAACTATGAAACCAATAAATATTAATTTGCATTTCCCTTTACAACAATAATAATGGAAATATGAATTAATGGAGTAACTTACGTGTACTGGTACTTGTAGTGTAGGCTTACGTAGTTAACAAAGTGGGATGAGGTTAAGCAATAATAATCACACCAGAATTGGAATTAAAACGTGATCAATAAATTTTATTGTAACAGACTTTTTCTACGTCTCTAGTAAAGCAACAAATAAAAATAACAACAAAATTAACAGCTATAATTAAAAACATATCCTTTGAAGAAAAAAGTAGACCTAAGCAATAATAATCCCAACAGAATTGAAAATAAAACGTGATCAATAAATTTCATTAAAACAAACTTAATTTTTCTACGTCTTTAGTAAAATAACACACAAAAATAATAACAAAATTAATAGCTACAATTAAAAAATATATCCTCTCAAAAAAAAAAGTAGACCTAACCTTTATTTCTCTGGAAATTTAGCAGCCTAAGTGACAGAACTTTAACCGGTATCTAATGTCCTTTCGGTTAGACTGAAATATTTCATTGTGAAATTTAAGGATATAATGTATTCTAACAGTCACAAAGAACTTCATATTAACAGCTTTGTTTCTGCACAGCATTCTTGTGGAAACCCAGGACACTTTCTGGATCTTTCGGAAATCGGAAAAAGGATAACTCTGGCCTCTTTTTCTTATTGTTGCTACAATTTATAGCACTATAAACGTCTCCTCCTTGTCCCATATTATTATTCCAATTATTATATTTTAGCCATTAACATTTTCATTATAACCAATAACGAACATTTCACAAGCATCAATGTGAAATACGCAACGAGCTAGCACTCGACAGAAATACGACACAGTCCAAAGTCGACCATGGTCAGTCTATTGTTTCTAGTTGCTAACCGCTTGGAGCGCTTTATCACGAGATTTGCAAAAAAACACCTCAAGCTTCGCGACTGTATATAGTAGACTGTGATTCTATTTTCACCCGCTCGCTCTAGAACAGCTTCATTTCTTATTTCCTCTATGTGTCGTAGCAGGCAGTTCTTCTTCTGAAGTTGTTAAGTCAGGAGTTCTTCAAGGGTATTGTCTAGGGCCTTTACTATTTATGATTTACGTCAATGATGTAACGAAAACAATAAAGTACTGTAAATACCACATGTATTTTGACGACTTACAGATGTACATTCACTTGCACCCCGACGAAACGAATGACGTAATAACAAGAATGAATGACAGTTTGAACTCTGTCTCCATGTGGGCTCATAAGTTTGAATTAAAGTTAAACCCATAAAAATTTCAGTCTATTGTAATGGGCCATTAACGCCTGCTTGGAACATTTAACAGGGATAACCTACCACACACAAAGCTAAATGATATATTAATAGGCTACAATATTCTGAAACCGTTAAGAATCTTGGTTTCTTTATGGACAGTGACCTAAATTGAAATAGTTAGGTAACATACATGGTACGTATGAAAATATTCTCGTTGCTTCATTCTTTAAACCACATGAAGAAATATTTACCATTTACATTTTAAAAAATTCTTATTCAGACAATCTCTGTTTTGATTATTGCGATTCCTTGCTGACAAATGTAACCTGTAACCCAGCTGAGAGATTGAAGCATGCTCGTAATATGTGTATGCGATTCATTTGCAATACGTGCACATTTGATCATGTAACACCAATACTCGAACTTCTGTCATTGGTTAGCCTGAAGGAACGAAGATTCATGCATTCACTCACACTACTATTTAAACTCTTGCATACCTCTACTCCTGCTAACCTAGCAGCACAAAATTTCCGTTTCTCACAACAGTACGCAATCCCAATCAAGCAATAAAATTCTTCCTATCCCTCATCACAGAACATTATTATAATATTCATCCTATATAGTATCATTAACTCGTCTTTGGAATTCTCTCTCTAATGACGTCAGCGATTGCAGAATGCTATCGAAATTCAAAATTAAATTAGAAATATAGTGTTACTGTAATTGTAAACGTTCTTGTTTTGTGCAATTGAACGTTATTAGTTTCTTCGCTGCTGTCCTAAAATGTTGCCGCCCTCACATAACCCCCTCATCGATCCCTATTCTGTGCAAGATTAATCCAGTCCCTATCATCATATCCCACCTCTCTCGAATCCATTTTAATATTATCCTCCCATCTACGTCTCGGTTTTCCCAAAGATCTTTTTTTCCCTCCGTTCTCCCAACTAACATTCTATATGCATTTCTAGATTCACCCATACGTGCTACATGCCCTGACCATCTCAAACGTCCGGATTTAACATTCCTAATTATGTCAGGTGAGGAATACAATGCGTGCAGTTCTGCATTGTGTAACTTTATTCATTCTTCTGTATCTTCATCCCTCTTCGCCCCCAAAATTGTTCTAAAAACCTCATTCTCAAACACCCTTAATCTTTGTTCCTATCTCAAAGTGAGAGTCCAAGTTTCACAACCATACAGAGCAACCGGTAATATAACTGTTTTATAAATTTTAACTTTCAGGTTTTTTGAGAGCAGACTGGATGACAAAAGTTGCTCAACGAATAATAACAGGCATTTCCCACATTTAATCTGCGTTTAATTTCCTCTCGAATGTCATTTATATTTGTTACTGTTACTCCAAGAAATTTTAATCTTTCCACCTTTTCAAAGGATAAATTTCCAATTTTTATATTTCCATTTCATACAATATTCTGGTCACGAGACACAATCAGGTATTTTGTCTTTTCGGGATTTACTTCCAAACCTATCTCTTTACTTGCTTCAAGTAAAATTCCCGTGTTTTCCCTAATCGTTTGTGAATTTTCTCCTAACATATTCACGTCATCCGCATAAATAAGCAGCTGATGTAACCCGTTCTATTCCAAACCCTCTCCGTTATTCTGAACTTTCCTAATGGCATATTCTAGAGCAAAGTAAAGGTGATAGTGCATCTCCTTGCTTTAGCCCGCAGTGAACTGGAAAAGCATACGATATAAACTGGCCTATATGGACTCTGCTGTTTCACTGAGACATTTTAATTAATCGAAATAGTTTCTTCGGAATACCGAATTCTACAAGAATATTATATAAAACTTTTCTCTTAATCATATGCCTTTTTGAAATTTATGAATAACTGGTTTACTGTACTCTTATACTCCATTTTTTCTCCAATATGTGTCGAATAGAAAAAATATGATCAGTAGTCGATCTATTACGCCTAAACCCACATTGATGTGTCCCATAATTTCATCTACATATGGAGTTAATCTTGTCAGAAGAATATTGGACAAAATTTTGTATACGACGTCAACAAAAGTGATATTCCTCGAAAGTTACTACGGTTAGTCTTGTCCGCTTTCTTAAAAACAGGTACAATTATGGACTTCTTCCACTTATTATTATTATTATTATTATTATTATTATTATTATTATTATTATTATTATTATTATTATTATTTCATGCGCTGCATTTCTTTGTTGTAGGGTGGATTAAATATTTATCTAAGAACCCGAGCCTTATAATTAGGTACTTTATTTAACGACGCTTTCAAATTGAGAGATTATTCTTCTTCGAAATGCAGACTGGACAAGAAAACGCAGACAAATATTGCCTGGAGCTTTTTATCATAGAAGAGATTCTTTTACGACACGGAACTTACAGGTTTAATTTTCTCCCGACAGAAGAATGCAGAGAATTTTATTGTCCTTAAAACTTAATTTTTCTCACGATGAAGGATGGGTGGAGCGGAGAAAAATTCTCTCCGGCACCGGGATTTGAACCCGAGTCTTCAGCTCTATGTGCTGACGCTCTATCCACTGAGCCACACCGGATTCCCATTCCGATGCCGGATTGAATCCTCTCAGTTTAACCCTTTGAAGTACAAATTATTTTTTTATGTTTTTCATATCATGGATCATATCAAAGCTTCAATCAATTTTTTTTCAACATTTTAACACTGCACACAGTTTCAAAACATAGATGGCACCTCTATGTATACTCAAGAGATGGTTCCTTGGTGGAATATCTGGGCCATAAAATTTAGAAAGAAAACGGTGGTTCTTCTGAATAACCACTATGCTGCAAAGGGTTAAGCTCCACCACCTCTTAGGTTCCCTCTAGTGGCCAACGCTCATGCACTGGGTCACAGATGTGACAGCGGCACAATATCAAACACATTAATGTGCAGAGGTGCACTCATTACGAGTTACTGAGGGGACGGGATCTGACGGAATGAGTGCCGTCTTAAATCAGTGATTATTTTCGTATATCATATATTATTACGATGTAATGAAGTACGTATGATATTTCCATGCAGAAATTCTGCGTCATCATATGATGGATTGGTGGAGCGGCTCAGTGGATAGAGCGTCAGCACGTAGAGCTGAAGACCCGGGTTCAAATCCCGGTGCCGGAGAGAATTTTTCTCCGCTCCACCCATCCTTCATCATATGATGACCCACAATTTCTGCATGGAAGTATCATATGTACTTCCGTACATCGTAATAATATATTTAATTTTTCTCGTCAGAATTTGCACCTCGGATAAACAGCTAGCGTTGTGATCAATAGACCACCGAGGACGGCTAAGTTATGAAGAGAAGGACTATTTGAAAACTGCAAGATATGGTGTTTAGTTATGACAAATGATCACATTATTGAAATCTACCAGTTAAAGACTAAATGTGAAATTTTGTTAGATTTTTAAAATTAATTCCTTCTGAAATTAGTTTTTCATTGCAACATAATTTCGTAATAAACAGTAAATTATTAGTTACGTTTTAAAATTGCTCTCTGATAACTATGATTTACTAGGAAGAGAAATGAAAATAAAATATTTGCTTGCAAGCTGCCGAGAAAGTATGGATAAGTTGCTCAAAGAAAGAAGTCGCGCACAGTAGCTAGTTGCGATGCATAAACAACAGGTTTCATACCCACAAAGAAAAGACCACACAGTATTCCATGTAGTGAACTGCCTGGTGTCGTTGCCGGACCGCAACGACCCCCCTGCCACGGAGAGAAGAAACACGCATTTGTTTACTAGAGGGTGGAAACAAGTTTAGAAGTGTTCTCTTGCAAAGAAATCGTCTTCCTTTTAGTTTGGCGGCGTCCCGACGTACTTCCACCGATCACGGTGGTCTGTCGTTGCTGGGGAGATCACTACATCCTAGACCGCATCGTGTACACTTTCATGCCGAACCTAAGCTACTACGTCCGTATGAGGGTCTGTATTTTACTGTAAAAGTTCTCCGCTACAAATTCAGCTGACTCGGATTCGATTCCAGATAGAGAAGTGAAAAGTTAGTTTCCATCCAAAGAGATTAAATTTAATGTCTTGGACTAATGTAAGACGTGTAGGCCTATTCCCTATGCTGTTTATTACGCGAACACCGTAACTATAAATAATGTTCGCTATTTTGTGAATGCTTAGTGATTAGTTAAGAATATGAACGTAAGCGACATGTCATTTCATGGCAAAATATGTCCTACTTCAAATACAAAAAGCATTAAGTCCCTTTCTCTCTTATACCGAATTTTGCACACCTCTACTCTCTCTTACTTATATGTTCGATTCCACAGCCTTTCTCGGCATCAACTTAAATACTCGGTTACAATATGATAACACGCTATAAATACCACTCCACACATCATCTCTTTATTCTTCATCTTTCATTGTTGCTACTTCTCGTCACTGGAATTCTCTGCCGCCTGAAGTCAAGGGCTACCGAACTTTAATTTCCTTTAAATGTAAATTAGAAAAATATCTTATGATGAGTTGCCAGACCTAACGCGTTGCAAATATTTAATGGAATGTGTTCCACTGTATTTATTTTTATTTTTTATTTTTTTCTTATTTTTATTATCTAAATCGTGTTTATTTATCACTTAACGCCAATATGTATCCCACTGTGTTGTTTTTTTATTATTAATCTATTTTTTTTTTACATTTTATTCAATTGTCGGTTTCTGGTTTAATTATGTAAATCCTACTTAATTGTAATCTAATACTAATATGTATACTAATGTGTTTATTTTTATTTGTACTGTGTACATTTTTTATTGAATTATCGGCTTCTGTTTTTATGTGATTCGTACTTGATTCCAACAACATTAATATGTATTCCACTATGTTTATTTTTATTTTATGAGGTAAATTTTTATGTAACTACCTCTTTTGATCTCATTATGTACGTAAATTGTATCAGTATGTAATTACTTAATTCCGATCCAGTTTTGTGTTCAACTATGTAAGCAAGTTTAAATCCTGGTTGAGTGTAAGAGAAGGCCTTACGGCCAGGTTAAATAAAGCCATTATTATTATTATTATTATTATTATTATTATTATTATTATTATTATTATAAAGTTTCTCAGGCTTGTCTTAAAATACGGGATGTCTCACTCGCTATCGACCCCAGATTTTCGCTTGTATAAATTAAAGAAATTGTCGTAATTCAATCAAATTTGCTACGGACGTTCAATGATGTTTGCTTAGCGCCACAGGCTTTCCAGATGTGCGCATGCGCGAGTCGGCCTTTGTATGCTATCGTACAGTTCCTTGGTTACAGCCCGATTCACACGGGGATAGTTTACAGGACTCAAGTGCTTGAAGCCTCCAAACTTGACGGCATATTTGTGATCACACGGAGACACTAAACTGAAAACCATGTTTCACACGTAAAATACGCGCGCTGAATGTTGTCCGCTTAAAGGTACACTGTTTTAATTTTTTTTCCACTTCTACATTAATGTTTTGGACACCTTGTTCCTTAAGTTTCGTTACAAGTTTCTGAAATAATTGCCTCTTGTTTAATTTTAATTTCTATTATTATTGAAGTTTTCTCGTTCCGTATACTGTATTCCACGGAAGTTCGTACATCTCATGCACTTGTAAAAATAGGGTCTATATATATTTATTATTTATTTATTATCACTTACAGGAAAGTAGGTACACAGGCTAGATGCCCATCAAAGCACCTTCTTCACATAAATTTAATTTATAATTAATGATAATGATTCACATGGACAGCAGTTATAAAATAGGTACTAATATATGCAACTCATTAGCAATAGAAATTAAAAAAAATGAAAACATGAGAGAGATGTTGCTTATTATGATTAAAAATCAGAAATTTAATAAATCTATACCAGTAATAAAGTTCAGGACCAAAACAAGGAAAAAGTTTTGATATTTGTCTCGATCTAGAGATATTAAATACCAACTGTCTTCTATATTATGTATTTGGAGGGATATAAAATGAATTAGTTTCAGTATTTCAACGGAATCGGTATTATTTTTGTGTGTTTTTTTTTTTAGAAATATCATCGAGAAAGACGTTTTTGTATCATTGAATGTATGGAAACCAAAAATTAATCTCAATAATCTAGTTGGGATCTGAAATGGACAAGGTATTTTGGATATCTTATAATATAGAAACCTAAGGAATTTATTCTGTATCAACTCGATAGAATGAACGTTATTTTTGCAACGAGGATTCCAAATAATTATAGTAGCATATTCCACTTGCTTCCAACCAGTTGCAGGCCTAACCTAAGACAGATGGTTGCTTGAATAATTTCCAATTACAAATCCAAGTGATTTGTAAGCTGAATTAGTAATTGTTAAAATGTGGAGTTTGAAAGTTAAATTAATCTCAAATTCAGCACCTAACTTAATTAGATATTAATTTAAACAAACCATACACGCACGCTATCCACAATATCTGCTTGCATGTTCTACAAGTTAGCATTCACACGAAGAAAGTGGTGGAGTCAAGTTGATCACGTGACGGGAAAGTGAACACAAAAGTTGACGAGTCGTCAACTCAAATTGTGGTTGACCGCCAAGTCACTACTTGACTGTCTCGACCATATCACACGGGGAAAGTCGAAGGAAAGTCGAGTTGTTTCAAGCACTTGTCTCCTGTAAACTATCCCCGTGTGAATTGGCCTTATGTTACAGTTTTTGTGAGATTGTTGTCTTGTAGCCTTGTTGCGAAGCACCTGATACAGAGACAGTGTATGGTCCAGTATTCAGTGGAACAGCGTGTGTTTATCATTCGCACGTACTGAAAAACGGAGTCCATAAAGAAGTGCCAGCGGCAATTTATTGTACAGTTTGGAGTCCGGAAACCGCCTGCAAAGTCTTGCATTCAATAGCTGGTAAATAAATATGAAACAATTCGAGTGGTCACACTTCCAACATCAACATGCGAAAAATTGAGTCTTTCTTTGAAGTTCGAGTCATTTCAAAGGGACTTTGGCCACCAAAGTCGCCTGATCTCACCCCATCGGACTTCTTCTTATGGGGCATACTGAAAGGGAGAGTGTATCGCAACAAGCCACGGACTCTTATACAAATGAAAGACAAAATTTGGCAGAAAATTGCTGTTGTGACTTCCTATATGTTGAATAAAACCTTCCGTAACATGGAGACGCGTGTGCAGGCATGCCTTGATGCTCATGGCGATCACTTCCAACATTTTCTTTTTTCACCAAAGTATGTCCGTAGCAAATTTTATTAAATTACGATCATTACTTTGATTTATATAAGCGAAAATCTGGAGCCGAGAGAGAATGAGATCGTGAGAACAAGTATGATCGTAGCGTTTTTGTTTTCCATGGTAATTTGCAAGAAATTTGTTTGGGATTTGTCATTTCAATGGCATATTATTCGGTTACTGAAGACTTCCAGAACTTTTCAATTTTTAAGAAAGTTGTGAGGTAATCTATGGCGAATCAGCCTCATCTCCCCAAATACCATCTCGCTATCACCAATTCTATCGATGCTAAATAACCCCACAGTTGATACAGCGTCGTAAAATAACCAAATAAAAGAAAGAGTAAAGCATAGAAAACCGTTAGAAACGCTTGTGTCGTTTAGAACGATATTAGATAAAGTATGGTTTCCTCATTTCATATGAATGATTCTTCACGTTGTTCGCTTTGATGAAGGTCGTTAACGCTTTA
The DNA here is from genome assembly GCF_040183065.1 of Periplaneta americana. Classification (NCBI taxonomy): domain Eukaryota; kingdom Metazoa; phylum Arthropoda; class Insecta; order Blattodea; family Blattidae; genus Periplaneta; species Periplaneta americana. The sequence goes on from NC_091125.1 coordinate 32,052,397, forward strand.
ATTCACGATGATCCACGACAACTCAATACTTAACCATTATGATGAATATCATACGAAATTTTCGTTTTGTGAGGAAAGTTCGAAAATTGAGTGTATAAGTACCGTAAGTTTTGAACGAAAATAAAATAGCTTGTTCCTGTTTGTGCTTCTTTGCTTGCTCTCCGCCATTTCGCTCTTCAACAACATCGATAGTTTTTGTCCCATATTTACTGATGACAAAAAATGGTGTCTTTACATCAATATCGGAGTTTTCCACTCAAAAACTATCCTCTGCTCAAAGATTATTCTCCAGAAAGTACAAAACGCTATACCAGCCTTGCCACCACCGAGTGTATTCTTCACGGCAACTAAAGGAAACTGATGAACACCTCCCCACAACTGCGAAATAATGTGCTAGACGCTATACTTCGTTCCATAATGTTGACAGAAGTAAACATTGCCAGCAGAGGAGGAGAGATGTGTAATTGCTATTCAACCAGAGATCTCATTCCACACTTGACTTGAAGTTGGGCAGGGGTAGAACACTTCAGACCGCCCAATTTCAAGTCAGGCGTGGAATGACACCTCTGCCATTGGTTGAATAGCAATTATACTTTTCTCATCCCATGCCGACTACAATGAAGAAGTGAACACAATCAAATACATAGCACAAGAAAATGGTTACAACCCAAACATAATAGACAACATCATAAGGAAGACAAAACAAAAACTCAACAAACACAAAAACACACAAAACACAACACGAACACAAGAAATACATCACACTAATATACGAAAACAAAAACACACAAGATCGCATCCTCATTCAGAAAACAGAAATACAACATAGTATACAGAACAGAAAACACACTACAAAGACATCTCAACACACAAACAACACAAACAAATAAATACAACCACACAGGCGTATACAAACTCACATGTAATAGTTGCGACAGTTTCTACATTGGACAGAGAGGCAGATCATTCCAAACTCGATACAAAGAACACATCAAAGCAATAACCAGAGGACACAATACATCTACATATTCCGAACACATAACTAATGCTAACCACACATACAACAACATAAATACAGACATGGAAATCCTAAACATACAACCCAAAAACCAAAACCTCAACACACTAGAAGAATATGAAATATACAGACACACCAAAACACACCCTGATCAAATTCTCAGCACACACATCAATTTCAGAACACACACACTACTTGACACCACATTTCAACACTCTTCAACAATTGAACGCACCCACACAACAGGCAGCGAAGTTCGAGATGACGCCGAGATCTAGTAGGTTCTGAGGATGGTATGAAGAAACACCGAAACAGCTGTAAGCCGCACATGCTTACACAATTAACACGAATAAGATCGCCATTTAATCAATTATTTATATTAAAGTATATATATATATTATTTATAAGTATTAAAAGTAGTGTACGAAAGATTCAACATGGACTTATATCTCCTGTCAAACATTATGGAACAAAGTATAGTTCTTGTATAAAAATAATTAAATTCTTCAAAGCCATAAAATTGATTATAAAGTACTGTAATCTGTACTGGAACATATTCTTCATGTAATGTGCTATAATAGCTTCATTGTATTTAATTTTATTATGCACTCACTATAATACATTTAAGTCAGGCGACTAAAATATTAAACCTATTTAAAAAAAACAGAAAGGAATAGCATACACTTAAATTAATGTTAAGCTTCTGATGAGTCTTACACACAAGACGTCATCTACTGTACTCTGAATTGCTTCCAAGGAATGTATGTGTATTTCCTATTTTGTATTTTAATCGAATTCTTATAGTAATTTTGATTTTTCATCTTCAAAACGCGATAAGTTTATCATAAGTTTTCTTTTCTCTTTTCCTGGAGTAGTACTGCTTCAAATTGCAAATTTATTTATATATTCCACAGACTTCGTAAGTAAGAAGAAAAATTGTTAGAAAAACGAGTTCATTTTATACCCTTCCGCTCTCAATCTGTTATGTTGTATTAATTTTGCTACCCTGTTCCCTCTCTCCTGCAGCTCGAATCTTCCCCTCCGTTAAGTCATTATCAGTAATTCAACTATAGCACATAACAAACCGTGTCATATGCTGTAACATTTGATGAATTACTCTCCCTGCAGAAGTTCGCAAGTTTTAATTGCAGTGGGGAGTGAATGTAGAATCCATACAACTTTCCACTTTAAAGGGGAGAATACTATTGAGTATATACAAGATTACTTAGAATATTCTAACAACATTTTAAGTACATAACTGGCATAATAATTACAATTCAAATTTTTTTATTATGATAAGTTTTGTAGATTATTTTAAGGTATTCGATGAAGTAAAATACATAAGATGACTGCAAAAAACAAGTGCGAGTCTCAGGTCTGTAAAAGAGTGGGTTGTGCAGAAATATTGAATGGGGGTATTTTGGTGTTTGTTTCCACAGTTTAGGGTACTTTTATGTTTGTGTAATGAATATCGCTGCTATTAGTGGAATAGCATGTAGTTTGCGTGCTGATCCGGAGCTGCGCTCCAGCTTTAGTTAGTTTCCCGCTTGGGTTGACTACCGATTAGGTTTTTACCGAGGTTTTCCCCTACCGTAAGACAAATGTCAGGTAATCCATGGCGAATCCTCGGCCTGACCTCATCTCGCCATGAAATTGTACAACTCTTGACTTGTTCCAGATCTTAAAACTTCAATGCTAATATAAGGTCTATGGAAGATAATCAATGAAATGGAAATGAAACGAATCAAAAACACAACTGTAATAGTTTTATTGTTGCAGATAGACGGCATCAGAAATGAACTATATTTTCCCGAAAATCATAAAATCTATTTTTTTGCAACATTAGTATCTTTATAACCTGGCTACACCTTTGGATTAACGGTTGAGAAACGCAAACACTGTTTGCTACCCCCTTCCATTACTAGAGTTCGATGATACTGGCGTAAAATACAAACAAATCAGTTTACTAGGTATAGGAGGGAAGAAAAGTAGTTCATTTACGTGAACTAGGAAATATCACGCTTTTGAGTTTGATAATTTTCATTAGGTTTTTGTTTACTCAAAATACAGTACTGCATTAACAATTATTTTTTTTTACTCACGAACTGAACTGCCTATCCGGACGTATGCATTATGTAGTGTATATTATACTGTCTACAGCACATTACTGTACACTATAGAGAATGAAGTTAAATTGAAAAATATAATATGGATATTTAAGCACATTTTTTTAAGTGATGGCGTTTATTTCGATACAGATTTCAGTTCTATTGTGCATATTATCGCACTATATATTATTGTACCTAATTACAATTACCAATTTCGTCCTTCGTACTAGTAACTCATGCTGAAATAATTCTGTACCTACTCTATAAGAGAGTATCTTACGTACTGTAAATCCAATCTTCACTTTTGCCCGATCTGAAAAGATAAAATTACTCAGACATGCTATCTACTGTCCGTCCAAGTGGTTATGTTGCAGAATCGTAGAAAGAGGGGAAATCACGTGCCCTACCTACCTACTTTGGTACCTACTTTGGTCCAAGGTTATATAATAAAATGATTGAAAAATACCCAAATTTGGAAAATTTTAGTATCACAAAATTTAAAAAAAGCTTTAGGAATTTAATTTTTAAAGAATATATACATATATATATATATATAAAAGTTATATATATGTATATATATATATATATATATATTGATTTAATATGTATATGTATTTGTATGATTTAAGTTGTTAAAATTTAAATTGTATTTTTAAAGTTAATTTATTCCTATATTTTTTTTTCTTGACCCACTTTGTGTCAAATAATTATCTTTGTTTGTGTTAAGTATGTGTTTAGATAAGTCCCTGAGCACGAGCTTTTACTCCTTCAGAGAAGAATTAAGACTGTATTTTTGTACATGTTATTTTACTAACAATAAACAATAAACAATTAATTACTTAACGAGGCCCTTATATTTCAGTTATTTTAAACAGTTGTATAACATTACGTAGATGTCCAATTCCTAACAAATTAATGTTGTCAGAAAAGAGCTAAGACAGCCAAACCACTAATCTTTGCAGAGGGGTGAATAGAATCTGGTGGGGGAAACCAGGATGCGACGTAGTAAAATGAACGACAGTACCTGTGCTAAAATGATTCAATATTGAAAGCTCTTTCGTCACTGGAAAACGTGAACATATTTCTGGAACGTACTGTTGACTATGACCGCAAGGCTACTATGGCTGTATATGAGGCCTTGGTTCTGTGTTTAGGACGATTGAACTTCATTAGTAGACGGGAGTGAAGTATATTAAAAAACTCAGATACAATAAAAATTGAAGTAAAAATAAAATGATGTCCCTGTATTTATTAGACTGCTGTTACATAATCTGAACGTCGAGTAAGGTTTGGTAAATCATCCATTATGCATGCTTACACGTCCCTGTAAGTCACAACATAGGCCTAATTGTATTTTAGAATTCTCCAGCTGCTTTATTTTGTAGGTAAAGATCAACATTTATCTGCCAACAGTTGATTACTTCAAAGCAAAATACCAGCTTGAAAACATTCAGGTGATTGATCTGCTTATTGGAGCTCGTGGTGTGATTCCCAAGTTCTTTGAAAGCTTCAGGAAGGCTTTTGAACTATCACTGACACTTACTACTGACATCATAACTTCAGTTTTGAAAAGCACTTCCCAAATTCTGAGTCATCATATTCAGTCTATTTAATTTCTCTTTCTTCACTTTATAATTCATATATGTTTATTTTAATTTTTTGTCAACAAATTTATGTAAACATTTAATATTTTAAAATTCATGTAGGAGAGTATACTGAGTCCCTCTGGGCTAGCTCCAATGGGAGGCAGTTAACAATTTTAAAAAATTTTATCAGATGCAAAACACACACAGGAGAAACTGAGTACCAATCTCATGAGTTGATACACTTTTAATATATATATATATATATATATATATATATATATATATATATATATATATATATATATTTTTGTATACCTACAGCTTCTACCAAAAGTTTTACTTTAAACTCAAGTAAAACTGTGGAATATATAACAGTTTTTCTGTTATGAAAACTTATTTAAACATTACATTTTTTGTAGGAAATAAATAAGTATTCCGAAATCAGTGTACTTAGATCAATTAATTTTGACATAGTGTTAGATATTACCTCAAGTCATTCTTCCACATTACAATCTGTCACTTCATGTCCATACTCACTGAATTTTGACTCGTTTTCTTTTTTTTCAAGGAATAAATCTAACCTTACCACACTTATAACAAATTCCCCAAATGTTTACTAAAAATGGAGGGAACAATCTGATTTACCAACTCCCAATGTTATGATGCAAATGGCAGTGGTGGTCGCTGACCAATTTGCCGCGCATTTCAGACTCAAGAGAATTTTAGAAACTGACAATTTTTCCTAAATAAAATAAAGAAAATATCTGGATTAAAATGCGTGAACGAGCTGTCACAATTTTTTTTAATAAAAAGTGGTAATTGCACAAGAAATATTTCAGATACTGTATGTCTAACTCTGTCCCAAAAATCATTGATCTAAGTGCACTCATTCTGAAGTAATTAACTTTTTCATACAAAAAAATGTAATTTTTCAATAAGTTTTCGTAACATAAAAAATGTTATATAATCCACATTTTGAAAGATAGAGATAGTGGGTTTAAAGTAAAAACTTAATTTTTCACACGCATTTGTTCTCTGTATAAAGATCAGGGGGTTTCACGTAAGTATAAAGTCAGAAATGAAACACCCCTTTTAAAGGAGGCCTTAAACTTTTGGTAGAAGCTGTAAGTCTGCTCATCTAGAAATCGAGAAATAGGTCCTATATTTACCATGAGGTGCTACCAATAAGTTATTCAATAATAAAATTTCTCTGCACTAAATTTTTTTCATGACATAGCCTATATGTCAAAATTTGTTCATTTAACATTAACATCTGTTGAAAGAAAGTGTTATTAACAAAAAATTTAGAAATGATTTTAGGGGAATTAATAGTTTTGTCAGTATTAGTACAAGGGTCTTCTATGCCTGTTAACAGTGGGGTAAAATTATTGTATTTCACTTGGATATTTTCTAGATAAAGTGGCTCGTTGATCTTGAGTATAAATACATTTCTACTATACTCTGTACTCTAGGAAAAGACAGATGAGCTGTCATGAAGTACTTTTGTCGGTAACACGGATAGTAAAAACGCGTATTTTGTCACACATTCATAACAAATACTGTTCTTTTTCACATGAAAATGTTTTCAATACTTCATACATTATAAATATATAGCTAAGTATGACTATGTAATATAATATAATGTTTATTTTGGTATTCAGTCTAAATGACTTGTAATTTAAAAAACATCAACAACACTTACAAATGTAAATATTAATTGAATGTTAAAGACAAACTAATGTGCTAACCTTTTTCGCCCTTGGGCATCTTCAGGCACTTGATCAAACAATATCACATACATAAATTTACAATATGACGGCTAGAGTATATATAGTAAACAATTTTATATCTAACATATTTAAAAATCGTGTGTACAAATCAAATGATTGAATAACGGTTTGAAATGATTATCATGTCTATGGTAATAAACGAATAACATGAAATTCAAATTAAGTTACAGAAATTAAAATGGCTTAAATTTGTATAAAATTATCTTGTAATGAAATTGATTACTATTTAAAAATGTATGTTGTTATTAATCATATATTTTACTTAATTGCTAATAGTGTCATTATTGAAACAGCATAGTAAAATCATACGGTTCATAAGTGTTGTTAATGTTTTTTTAAACTATGATAAGTCATTTAGACTGAATACCAAAATAAACATTATATTACATTACATTGTATATTGACTATATGAAAATTACTATTACCATGCTTACTAAGATAAGTATGACTAAACTGACTGAATTGAGAGTAAGTTTTTCTGAATAACGTAAATGATGTCAAATGCAAAAAAGAAGCCTCTTGACTAACGCAAAGAAGTAGATAGGAGAGAAAGAAGGAGAAACGATATCAATATTTGTGATCATGGTCCCTTTAATACGTAATCTTTGTCCCCTGTGTTGCTCTATTCTACCCTACTCCATTGTTCCGCAATCTTCTCCACTGTACAACGTGTTCTGTTACATACTTTAGTATATTACTTCTACAGTATTGCACTTACTCTCTCCGCCTCTATTTTATGGACGACCCTGAGCGACCTTACGACTAGAGTGTCTCGACAACGAACTTTGCTATAAGGTTTTACTTGTTCTACCATATACTTGGATTCATACAACTTCGGGTCCATGCTTTCATTTTTATCCCATGGGACCTAAGCTCATATAGGATTATGAACATCCTGTATCTCATTTCGGAAGCTGTAGGCACCAAGAGCAAACATACACGTGTACGGGGGAATGTGATGAAAGTACAGGAAAGAGCTAACCTCCCTCTTCCCGTCTTCTCCCCCTTCCCTGCGTTTCTTTTCACTTGTGTTAAATATTTGAAGACCTGAGAAAGCTGTACCCGAGTCTCCTCCGGCTGCTGGAACAAACAAGATCAAGCCATTCTGTCCCTGTAGTAAGCATCAGCCGGCTCCAGAAAAGATGCTGCGAGAAGTCCCCGGAATCTCCATTAGGGATATGGAGTTAAAGCACCTGCTAGCAAAGACGCTCTTAACTGCTTGCTGGAGGTACTTACACTATCATCTGGTGCGGCAGTCTTCCTACAATACGATGTGGATAATACGGAAGCTGTGAAACTAAAGTAGTTAGATCTGTGTCACTAGGAATGTAGTTACGAAACTAATAAGTAAAAGAAAATAAATTTCAGACTAACAAATAATAGAAAGACTAAATGTCTTTGCAGTACTGCAATGTCATTCACTCATAGTTTTGTGCCCAAGGGCAGATGTTTCACCGCAAACCCATTATTCTCTAGTCTTCCTTATTTTCTGCCTTCCTCATAGTCTCCGCATATGATTCATATATCTTAATGTCGTCTATCATCTGATATCTTCTTCTGTCCCGAGCTCATCTCCCGTTCACCATTCCTTCTACTGCATCCTTCAGTAGGCAGTTTCTATAGTGTTAGGCTTATGCATATATTTTTAAAATATGATTAGAGAGACTATTACACTTTTACTACGTCGCACTACTTTCGACCAATAAAACGGTACGAAAGGACGTCTTTCAACCAATCATGGCCGCTTATCGCACAATTTTATCGCGTCCCTAGCATTTGTTTAATTTTATCGCGTCCCTAGCATTTGTTTATTTTTATCACTACCCTAGCCAACATTTCAAACTGAACTGGTCTGGCCGTCAAAAAACAGAAAATTACAAACCACTCCAGTCGATGCACATCACTTTCAAATATAACTCGCATTTTGACATTCAAGAACAAGAATTAATAAAGATCACTGGTCATATATGAAGAGCACCATTCGGAAATCCTGAATGAGTTGAGGGATACACCATCTACACCAACGAGTTCACTTCTTTTACGCACACGTCCAATATAACATCAACTGAACCACCAAAACATTCAAATTTGAAAATTGTACTTTCAATAATCGTTTCTTTTAAAATTATCCATGTTTATTTTTTATTTCATCATCGTTAATTAAAACGTTTCTTGTTTATTTCATCATCCCTAATTAAAACTTTTCTAAAACTTGTTTATATTATTTAGGTTATGTCTGTTATAGCTTCTGCTATAAGTTATATTATGGATAGTCACGTAACAGAGATTGTTTAATACTAAGATTTATTCAAAATCATCTGTCAAGTGACGTTGATTACTTGGATCCGGATGATTGAAATGGAATGCAAATGTTTTAATAAAAATGAAACTGAATCAACAAAGCCTTCTTGACTATTAACAGTCCACAGAGTTCAATGATGATTCCATAGTTGGCACAACTGATACCGGTAACAAGAATAAAACACTACTGCCATCTAGCGTAATGTTGAGATGGTACAATAATACATTTGAAGACAGTTGTATTTTCGTAAGCCAATTAATATTTTATTGTACACTTTGTTATTTCTAATCTTTATATAGCCTACTTTCTTCTAATCGTGTAATAGTCAATTAAATCCCACTAGAGTTTTGATTTTCTATAGATAAATCAAAACCTCTAGTGAGATTACTGTTGATAAAATATCATAGACAATACGTGGATAAATGTTGAACTAATTCTAAATAATTATAGGGAAATTGACGCTTATGATGATTGCCTGAATCACTGAAAAGTGTGGTGATACAACATAACTATTATAGAAGTTGTTGATAATAAAAATAAATAATATAAATTACATAAATAAATAAGTGAATAAATAAAGAAGCAAAGAAAAATAAATAAATACATAAATAAATGAAATTTATTAAAAAAAAATCATCTGCCCAGTCATCCTGGGTTGCCAAGAACACAGAATAATATTATGCATACAACAATAATAATAATAATAATAATAATAATAATAATAATAATAATAATAATAATAATAATAATAATATTAAACTGCCCCCCATTGAGGGTAGCCCTTACGGACTCAGTATATCCTCAAAAAATTATTATACATAGCTATTAAATTTTAAAGAAGGGAAACAGAGAAAAGGGCGTGAAAAATTACAATTGCTATTAATGTGGCACCATGTGATTAATTAGGATTTGGCAGGATTTTTTAACACAATTATCACAATGTCATCCCTCAGAGATGTTGGCAGAGCACACTGCCGTCGAAATTCTTCGAAAAAAGCTGGTATAGTCCCTCGAGCACCTATGGGCAAGCCGAATACCTCAATGTGAATTAAGGCATTATTTCAGCTTGAAATAGTTGACTGTAGGCTCATAGATCGACTTTTTCTCAAGGTGGACCTCGGCTGACTGACATTCTACTTCAAAACGTATCGTAGGGTCCACAATGATGCCCTGTTTAGTGTCAGCATTGTACGCTAAAATATCTACTCGTCTCGTTGACACATAACTGATTACAGTAAGCAGATGAGTAAAATTTACGTGAACATAGAACATGAATTTGAGAAATAATATAAATTATACATATATTTATTACAAACACACACTAAAGAAAAAAGGGGGAACCTGTAATATTCGGTATAAATGCTTTTTTAGGATTGCCAAAGACCCTTTAATGGTTGAAGTGATTATTTTAGTAATGATGTCATGGATTCCAAATTTTTAAAGAGTGTTAACAGTTAATTGTGTGATGCTGGCCCTCGCTCCAATCATTAAACCAGGCACTTCCCAGGTGCCTTCCATCTGGTATTTTTCTCGAAAATATGGAATAGAGGCACATAAATTTGTTGTTTTTCTTTGTTGAAGTAAATAAATAAATAAATAAATAAATAAGTTCGCGCGCTAAGCGAAAGGTCCCGGGATTGATACCCGGCCCCGGAACAATTTTTCCTTGAAATTATTCAAACCTGCTTTACAGGGAGCTACTACCTGAAAGCCAGATTTGTATAAATAAATAAATAAATAAATAAATAAATAAATAAATAAATAAATAAATAAATAAATAAATAAATAAATAAATAAGTAAATAAGTAAATAAGTAAATAAATAAGTAAATAAATAAATAAATAAATAAGAAACTAAAGAAAGAAAATTAAATAAACAAATAAGTAAATAAATAAATAAGAAAATAAAGAAAGAAAATTAAATAAACAAATAAGTAAATAAATAAATAAGAAACTAAAGAAAGAAAATTAAATAAAGAAATAAGTAAATAAATATATAGGAAACTAAAGAAAGAAAATTAAATAAATAAGTAAATAAATAAATCGAAAGTGTTTAAAAAGAAATCCTATGAATGCAATCCATGGCACGACATATTCTTCACCAGAATGAAAGAATTGCGTAGTTAGCACGGATGGGGGAACCTTTACAACTCAACACGATGTTGGATGTGCATAAGGTGCCATACACTATCCAAAATTTCATGAAAAAATTACTTCATCCTAAAGATTCGAACCAACGCATTTAGTAACGAGGTTTCTACGCATGATCTTTAAATCGCGACGATACGCGTGGAATAAGAAAGATTTAAGGCAAAAAATTATATTTATGAGGTTGGTGATAGAAATCACACACAAGATGAGGAAACAATTGGACTTGTAGCGAGAATAAAATAAATGTAATTATAAAAGTAAATAAAAGTAAATTCTCAATTGATGATTACAATGAACTGAAAGGAAAAGGTATTGAACATTAAACGTAAACAAACAACAACAACTCTTCTCGTCTCTTACAAAGATCTCAACAAACAAACAAACAAACAGGGGTGCACACATCCGCATACATTGACGTACGTCCGCGCAAAAACATTTTCAACGGTAACTTCGAAACGACGCGTCAAAAGACATAGGTTCTTTAACAAAAAGGATGTCTTATTGTTAGATGTATCACCCCTCAGAGTTTGTCGCAGAGATTTTGAATCACCCTGTATGTCAGAGACGTTCAGTTAAGAATCCGTAAAATATCCTCCACTCTCAAGACAGAAATAAGATACGTTTGTCAGTCATAGATCTCACAGTTTTAGTGCCACACTTCTTCTTCCGAGTAATAACTTCCTTCACTCACTCTGACACATTTCTTTCTCCATCTATTGCTAGCAATTAACTACTTTATTATATTTCATCGCCGCTTCTATTCTTGAAAGCTCCGTCAACATTTCCTTCACTTAATTATGAGCATGTGCGAAACAAGATGTGGAATTTGTCTAATGTATTACGTATATTTTTTTCTTTAATTACAGAAGTGTTCCGAAACCTTGATGGATGGCGCGCTTGGGGCGACGGAAAGCGTAAGCGATAATTTTCTTTTTACTCCTTCAGATCCCTATAGCCTTCTGTGAAAGTTTACAGTTTTTGGAACTCATTCTCTCTTCAGTGCATTAAAAAGTTGAAATGAGATGATGTTACAAACCAGATGTGCGAAACGAATAAAGAGGGAAGAGAATTAGATGAAGAGAAAGAAAAGAAACAAGAGAATTAATTACTACGGCGGAGGAATTTATCCACGAGGGTTTATACTTTTTATTTCAGTAACAAAGTTTCTGAATAAAAAAGACGTTGGTTAGAACTACACAACAAGCAAGTTATGAAATTAAGCAAACGTACCTTATAGTAAAGTTTATTTTCTAATATGGATCACAATTGTTCACTTAGAGTTCTCCGTAATTTATTCAATACAAACAAAACAACAAAGAGGATCACATGGCATTTCCGACGATCAGAATTCTCTAAAAACTATATACCTATACTATAATATTAGTTACAAACTTTCTAAAGGTGCTTTAGTTTGAATGAATTACGTCTGATCCAACAGTAGAAGGAAGAGAAATGAAAGTTATTTTGTTTGCAATTATACATTCTTTGGTAGAGTTTTGCATTAACAGAGGACATATTTCGTTTTAAATAATTCTGATTCAAACTTATAAGCTTTATGTCAGGGCTGTGAAGTTGCGCGTAAAATGAGTTTTCACACTAAGCGTAAAATACGCTTAAATCCGTAATTTATGCCATAAATGTAAAATATGTAATGAATTGAAAAATTACTCTACTACATTACCGGTAACCAAATAAAGAGAGAAAGTTACAAGTGAACTCCTTTTCCTGATTGACATTACTTACGGTTATCAGATCAAGGAATTGGGATTCGAAGCAGAAAGGTTGTGAATCCATTGTTCTTACCTTCAAGATCAGATACAGTTAGCACAAATGAAGTGAACTTTTGAAGTGAAACCTTCAACTTGGAAAACGTTATAAATGGAGAACATAAGATTTGTGGCTCATTTCTCCTGGGCTCATCCCAACATTTTCTTAGTATTTGCGATAAATTACGCAAAACTACAAGTAGTATTTGTAGTCTATGGAAACCAACCGAATTAAAATCTGTACCATTCTCTCCGGATTCGCAACCACAATGTTACATGGTGTAGAAGGTATAAATGGAAAACTTTATACAATCATACACACTATTAAAATTTCGTTTCTACCCTCATACTTACTGAATTAAAAATAGGAACCATTATTATCGGTTTGATTTTTACACATTCTGATAGTAAACAGTCTTTTCATTTTCACAAGTAAGCGGTTGAAACAAAGTTAAGCGTATGTAAATTATTATTATTATTATTATTATTATTATTATTATTATTATTATTATCATTATTATTATTATTAGATCCTACAGAATTCTCTGTTACGGTTATGATATATTAATAATGAAGAAGAAATCGCTGTGGCACTGGGAGTTGAACCCAGGATGCTCAGTTCTACACTCAGCGCTCTACCACTGAGCTATGCCGGGGCTCCATCCACAGTATTAGGACGAATTCCTCTATTTTGATTTTTTACTTTTTGGCCTGCTCCATATTTCGACATTAGAACTCCTCTCCTTGGATTGTTCCATTTTTTGGCCTACTCCATATTTCGACATTAGTACTCCTCTCCTTCGATTGTTCCCTTTTTTGGTCTATTCCATATTTCGACATTAGAACTCCTCTCCTTGGATTGTTCCCTTTTTTGGTCTATTCCATATTTCGACATTAGAACTCCTCTCCTTTGATTGTTCCTTTTTTTGGTCTATTCCATATTTCGACATTAGTACTCCTCTCCTTCGATTGTTCCCTTTTTTGGTCTATTCCATATTTCGACATTAGAACTCCTCTCCTTGGATTGTTCCATTTTTTGGCCTACTCCATATTTCGACATTATAACTCATCTCCATGGATTGTTCCATTTTTTGGCCTACTCCATATTTCGACATTAGTACTCCTCTCCTTTGCTTGTTCCCTTTTTTGGTCTATTCCATATTTCAACATTAGAACTCCTCTCCTTGGATTGTTCCATTTTTTGGCCTACTCCATATTTCGACATTAGAACTCCTCTCCTTGGATTGTTCCCTTTTTTTTTTGCCTACTCCATATTTCGACATTAGAACTCCTCTCCTTGGATTGTTCCCTTTTTTTTTGCCTACTCCATATTTCGACATTAGAACTCCTCTTCTTGGATTGTTCCATTTTTTGGCCTACTCCATATTTCGACATTATAACTCATCTCCATGGATTGTTCCATTTTTTGGCCTACTCCATATTTCGACATTAGAACTCCTCTCCTTGGATTGTTCCCTTTTTTTTGCCTACTCCATATTTCGACATTAGAACTCCTCTCCTTGGATTGTTCCCTTTTTTGGCCTACTCAATATTTCGACATTAGAACTCCACTCCTTTGACTGTTCTCTTTTTTGGCCTACTGCAGGTTTCGACATAATAATACTCGTATAATATCGAAACATGAAATAGGCCAAAAAGGGAAAAATCAAAGGAGAGGAGTTCGGCCCGCTGCTGTGGATGAAGCCCCGGCGTAGTTCAGCGGTAGAGCGCTCAGTGCATAGAACTGAGGATTCTGGGTTCGATCCACAATGCCAGTGTGAATTTTTCTCAACTATTAATAATTAATTAGAGCTAACCCTGTGATAAGTACGCTTGACACACATAGATTAAAGGAACAAATTAGATTATTTAATCTTTTCCTTTTACTTTTCTTAAACTAAGTTCAAATTTGAAGTTTAGTGCAAGTGCACTTTTGTAGTTCCTTGTATTTTTTTATAGATTAGTACATGCTATGTGGTTCTTTTACACTATATTAATGTTCCTGTGCCGAGAGTTTGTAAAATATTTTGTATGACTAAACTGAACTGCGCCCGAGCACGAGCTTCTTCTCTTTCTGGCTGCAATGCCTAATGTAGTGTAAACCTTGTGTATTAAATAAATAAACAGATGCAAGAAGTAGGAATAATATGCAGATTGTGCCTAGGGTCAGTTCTTTCAATACTATATTGCTGTTTCATTCATACATAAATTATTACTAATGTATTCATTTTACTTTCATATCATCGCTTTCCATTAAACTGTCTCCTATTTCGACGTTTACATCTTTTCCAATTAAATTAAATATGTTCAATTTAGTCGCATTATGTTTCTAACCAACCGCCACTGCATTCGATAGATCATATTTCAGGTTCCATCTATTAAAACAGAAATTAATTTGAATAATTTACTACAACAAAATGGGAACAGCGAGTTTGAATGACTGCAGTTGAAACCTTCCCCTCTCTACCTCTCGCCTGCTGCTCCCTCCCCGCATCTAATACCACATGGGTTCATGTAAACTCTATAGAAAGAATCTAATTAAATTTTCATTCCAAAGGCAACTGCGTGCGTATATATATACGGTGTAATTTAAACACGCGGCAATATATGTATGTTCTAGAATTAATTGCGCTATATGGTTTGTCCGGGATGAACATCGTCAATGAATTAGTTAAGGCTTTCACGTTTTCTGCATAGGACAGTGACGTGGGCCCATCCATTAAAAAAAAGAAGCGAACACGGAGTACAGAATTGCAATTCTAGACTTTTTGTTAAACACTTTTTTTTTTTTTTCATTTCCAAGTTTCAACCGAATTTAATAACATGATATAAATTATTATTTCTTAATCTGTTTAGACTTCGAATGAACTTTTGTCCTTGTTCTCCTTTTTTCTTCTGTAGTACGACCTAATATCGTTTAAAGGACATGGATCTTTTAGTTTGAATCATTATTCGCAGCATATACTGTATAAAGAGAACAGAAAGACAAACGCAAATAATAAACTTGATTATACATCTTGATTACACAACTTTTAACACTATCACTTCGGAATATGTATGATAAAACTTTCTTGTGTTAAACACGTTCCAAAGAACACATCACAGCCATAAAAAAATTACAAAACACCTCCACATATGCAGAACACATCACAAATGCTAACCACACCTACAGAGACATCAACACAGACATGGAAATACTACACATCCAATCAAAAAGCCAGAAACTAAACGCACTAGAACAATATAAAATATACAGACACACAAAAATACACTCCAATGAAATTCTCAACACACAATTCAATTTCAGAAAACATACTCTTTGACTCCACTTTACACCACACGAACACACCATCACAGAAAACAAAACAAGAGGCGCCAAGACCAGCAACGACCAGTTCTGAAGATGACCCATAATAGGTCGAAACATGTAAACAAGGTACGTTAGAATTTAACACAAGAAAGTCTTATACAGATTCCGAAATAAACTTGAATAATAGGGCCTATAACTCGTTTACTGTTCCTTCACTGATGTGTTAGCCATTGAGAAAGGGATAGCATAAGTACAGGTTACAGCCAGTGAAACGTATCGATATGTGACAGTTACAAGCGCTGTTGCAACACTTTATTGCAGAAGAGGCCATTCAGTACTCTATTCTTCGCATATGAATTGAAAATAAGTCTTATGCTGGGATTAATTCAAGTGTAAACCAGTTGTTATCATGGTACGTCCTTCGCAGCTCTATGTGATGATGAAAATGAACGTTGTGTGTTAGGCCTACCGAATGGACACGGTAAAGCCATACATACACAGTCGTTTAAGTCATTCGGAATGTGTATAAATATTTTAAGCAGGGAGGAGACAATGCATGACCCACTTGCAAAAATCATAGCTGCGGCAGGAGTATTGTGCTCAAGTTGAAGAAAATATTTGCGGTAAATATAGCAAAATATTTCAAGTCAAAAAGCGTGCCCAGAACAAAAGAACAGACCTACGTAGAATCGATTAATTTAGTGATCTAATTCGAAGAAAAGTGTATGAAATCTTCCCGACTTCAAATTAAATTTTTGCAGCTGTTCACAGCAAAGCAATAAGTACTTACGACTTCATAATATAATATTACAGAATCACTGAACCACGTTGATCCTGTCGCAGCTATAGTTTTGCAAATGAGTCGTCGCATTGTCCTCCTCTCTCCTTGAAATATTTATATACATTTTCAATGATTTCAGCTGAATGTGTATGTATGAGTTCACCACGTCCAATTGGTGCCACACAACGTTCATTTAATCATCACTATCAACAAGACACAGAATCCTAAGGACTCCACATGATAACAACTGGTTTAGTCTACACTTTAACTTTAACCCATTGAGGACCAGCATAACTTTTCTCTAAATTATGGGTTGAAACTTTGTATTTATGATGTGGAATACGTATAAATCACTTAATTATAGTTATATTGTCGAAAAAAAATTGTTGGACTCATTTACGGGTCCGTCCTCATTTCAGGACAGTGGGTTCCAATGATACTTTTATGATACATAGTGGCATAATTTGGAACATGTATTTATTATAGTAGGCCTATAACTAATGAGTAAGATTCTTATACAATACAATACTATATTTTTAATTATCTTTTGTAGAAGACTTTGGCTGTTCATTTTACTTTTTTCAAAGATGAAACACAGGAAAACATTGATCGCACGATGTAACATTGCAATTCACGCAATATGTATGGAGCTTGATTTACAGAATCCTTGATAAGGCTGTAGTGAACTTCTAGTGTTCCTGTAAGATCTATCAGTACCACTTTCTGCATCGAATGTTGTTATTCCACTTCAAAACTAAAAGTTCACTAGCAGTATCAAATATGAAATCATAAGCTCCCCTTCCTTCCTTCCTTCCTTCCTTCCTTCCTTCTGAAGCTCTTCATTGCCGTCTAGAGGACATTTCTACATTCTGTTTTCACAAATCATTCCTGTGATCTTAAACCTATTGAGTGAAGCTCATACATGATTTGGAAAATTTTGGGAAAATTGTCGAAAACTATTTCCTGACGTAGTAAATCTCCTATAATTGTCATGAGGCTTTCTACAACTTCTGTTCCAAGTGGAATTTTATCTTTCCTATTTTCAGTGCCACGGCTGCAGTAGAGGTCAGATTTGGAAAAAAAAATCTATTTTCTCCACAGAGGGTCCTAAAGTTATAACCAAAGAATTGATTTTCCTTTCATGAATTGTTTCACATTATGAAGGCCAAAGTACTTTACGACCATTTCCTGCACTGATATATGATGTATGGGTACATTTGGCTCCAGTATGACTTTCGTTTTCTTTGACAGTCAATGTTTCGGAAATGCCCCTATTGTGTAGAATAAGGGGGCGTTATTTTTAATCGTTTCTGTAACGCACAGTACTACACGTTGTCATGGTCCTTGCATGAATGATTGGTTACCCAACACTAAAACAACTCTAGCACCGTACCGATGCAAACACAGGACACACTTTGCTTACGAATAAATGTTTGCTTTAATACCTCTGTCTACCATATTCTTCTGTAACACTCGTGTAGGGTGATACTCCACCCCAATTAATAGGTCTAATCAATGTTCTGGACTTGATATTTAATTATATTTGTCTAGATATTGTTAAAATCATCAACTTGCAAGCAATTTTCAACTTGTAAATATAATAATATGGGGTAGTTAGCAACGGTCGGGAATGCTAACCGCTACTCGACAGCTGTGGACCACTCTGTTAAACAAATTATGTATCTTTATACAGAGCGATTTATATAGAACTAACACATTTTTCTTTCTTTATTCATTTCAAAACAAATGATGTTAGCCACAATTTGTTATACCTCAAATGTAGTGTATTTTTGGGAGATTACTAACCTCTATAGCAAATGTTGAAAATGTCCTCCATCCTGCATAAGGCATAACTCAACACGTCGTTCCATGTTACTGGCCACAGCAACCTTGGGCAGCATAGATGAATGATGTTTGCCTTTTTGACTCACCAGAGATCCAGTTGTTTCCAATTTGTTTACCTGTTCCAGTATTGTGTTTCTTTGGGGGATGGGGGATTACGAACAACAAATTTTCTCTGGTATGCCCTTTGAGTAGCTGTAGTTGAATTCGTAATCCAGTATTGCTTCACAAGGAAGAGCCGTTGATTTAATGTGTATCGCATTTTCAGTGACTCAAACAAAATGTCGAAAACAGCTGCCAACAATAAGGAATAAAGAATAAACATCTGCGCATCTCGTGACAGGAATCAAAACTCCTGGTTAATTTGACGTTAAAAACTGGTCATTAAGTGAATTTCCAGCCGAATAAATAAATAATGTTCAACATTTGCTATAGATGTTAGTAATCTTCCAAAGACCTCTACATTTGAGGTATAACAAATTATGGCTAGCATCATTCGTATTGAAATAAATAAATAACTAAATAAATAAATAAATGGATAAATAAATAAATACATAAATAAATAAATTAAAGAAAGAAAAAAAGAAAGAAAAAAAGAAAGAAAGAAATGTGTTAGTTCTATATAAATCACTCTGTATTTAAAGAAAATTCTGACCAAGCAGTGAAATCAGCAATGTGACATCAGTGTGAATCGTTAAAAAATGTATTATATAAAACAGAGTTACTTTACTGTTGTTTGTGTTTTGTCCCCTTTTCTCAAGTCAATTGCAAACGAACGAACTCGGAGGATATTAAGAAGAATGTTCAGTACAAATTAAACCCCATTAATTTGGTAACAAAACCAACTTAGTTCCAATGGATACAGTTTACTTGAAAGTACTTTTCGATTATATTTATGAGCATTATTTCATTTGACTATTCTTCTAGTATCGTGTACTTACTATGTTTATGGTGTAATGAAATACATTTCTTTCCGTTCGGAAGTTGTTACAAATAGAATAAAAAAATGGACGTTTGGGAAGTTGGCGACGCAAATAATAAAAGACCACCGTAAAGACGTCTTATGGCTGCAATACAAGCAAACATTAAGAAGGAAACATGAGCAACAGTGGAGGTCTTAAAATAATAAAATTAAAAACATGGCTGAAAATATACGGCGAATCGCAGGAACTACGAACGATTGCCAGTATTATCAGTGTAAGTCAGGATCGTAAATTGTGTTAATTCGATCGTTGGCGTCCATGGCTTTTCTCCCGTTGTTCAAGCCGCGTTGATTTGGGACTGAAAAAAACGGTCTGTAGTTACAATCGCTGAGTAGTATACTTTGATGTGTAGTATGGAAATTTATGACTCAAGACCATTTCACTGGTCATAAAAGATGAAAGCTTAAAATTGGATTGAAGCTCGTTGTCATTTTTTAAAGCATCCCGTATAGTTTAACTACAGTACTGCGTTTTCCATATTAAATTTATTCATCGTAAAATGGTTTATGATACATGGACGACTTGAGTGAATGAGGAAACAATAGCATATAAACACTAGCCACTATCTAGCCAATTCAATTTAATTTCTTAACAAGCTTCAGCCTAAAATTAATGGTGAAGAAATTTGAGGAAAGCGGAGGAAATCGGAATTTTGTATGAAGTGTCAACACCAGAATCAAAATACATTATTTTTAATTTCAATTATTTTAATACCGTCTCTTTTCGTGTTATCTTTTAATTTACTGTTGCTTATCATTGTTAACTATTTGCTTCTTTCTTTCTTTTCAGAGTCCTTTTTTCTCTCAAACTCAATTTCATATTTTTCTTCTTCCCTTTATTCATGAATATCAATTTTATATAGACCCCTAATTATATTCTTTATTTTCTTGTTCCATTTTTTGTCTTCTTAGCTTTTCATTTTACGACTATATAAAGAAAACGTTGTCATACGGCAAAAGTTTATTTCGAGGTCATTGTGAAAATACAAGTTCTTTTAGCGTCTTATATACCAGTCTTGTCAAGGTCACTCGCCACTACGATAGGGTTGTGGCTCGTGTGGCAACTGTAGCAGCTATCTCCTATAAAAATATTCTACTACGTACTACAACATTGGAATACTTACAAATGTTACGTTTGTACGTTAAATTTTAAATTGATGATACTACACGTCAAATCCAAAACTCTATGTACAAAATATCTGTAGCCTACTGAAATAGATGCATACAAGCGGTTTAATTCTAAACTGTAATAGGCTATTAAACATGTTTATTGAAAAATAATTAATTAGCTAATTACACACACATTATATAATTTTCCCCCTCACATAATGAGTAATACATTCTTAACTAATGCAGTTTTTAGTATTCTGAGGTATGGAAAACAGGTTTATAAAAATTCGATTTTTGAAATCACTGAAATTTAATTATCTCACATTTCAAATATTTCACAAGAAAATGACTACTTCGTTTGTAAATATTTTAAGCCACGTAATTGTACTTAAAAAATCTTTCGGTATTTACAAATTATTATCAAGTTGTACTTTTTGCTTCCGCTAGAAAACTGTATAATATTATAATAATGATACATCTTTAAAAAAGTAAACTCAATCAATAATAAAACAAAAACAAACAAAAAAAATACAACCTATGGTTTGGTATATTTACTATGTCGAAAGACTAGCAACTTAATATTGAGCAAACGAAATCTCAGCTGAACTGCCAATCATATGGCCACTGTAGAAAAGACGAACCACGGCTATGGCAAATGCCATCTATGATTCATTTTGACATGCCTGTTTTATATAGAAAAGGTTTTTGGCACGCTTTTCTTCTCTTTATCCGTCTGTTAGTATACAGTAATTTTTGTCAGTGCAGCAAAAGTGCATATAAAATAATTCTTACTAAAAATTGTGAATCTAATGAGTCACTACTTGAAATAAAAACAAATAATGGCGAATCGGTCCCTATAAAATTCAAACATTTTGTTCCTGTTCTATTATTTTTCTTCTTACGTAGAATAACCTAAAAAAGAGGCAGTATAAGTATTTGTATTCTATAATTTTGAAATATATATTAGTCCTACTTTTCACGTGCGATATTATTCTTCTCTAGTGTTAATATTATATTATATAATTCCATTGCCGCTGTAATTATATTTTAGTTCCTATTTTATTTTACTTATTTATTTATATTATTATTATTATTTTTTATTTTAATATTATATCTGAACTGCGACCGAGCACGAGCGCTGCTCATTCGGTCTCAAATTTTGTTAATACTACTGTATCTTCTTTTTGTATTGCTTGTATTATTTTATTTGTATTTCTCTTTGTTTGTTTTGTAATTATATTGCTTTATTCTGTATATTTGAATTTAAATAAATAAAATAAATAAAGTAGAATTGCAGAATATTTTCTAAGAGATATGAATTATTATTAAATACAGAATTATTAAGACGAAGACAATGGTTATCGGAAGAAAAATATTGGAAGTTAAACGTGCGAATTCTAAATGACGCAGTATAACAATCAGACATTTTCAGATACTTGGAAAGTGCTATAAGTAAAGACCGAAATCTTAACAATTACCCTTTGAAATTAAGTGAGTACGAAGTTTGTGCAATGAAGACGAAGAGTAATGGCGCGTGACGAATAACAGATTTCTCCCGCATCAGGGACGGGACTGTACAAAAGAATAAACAGAGCTTTTGCTGTGAACTTTTAACTTAAAATGTTACTGTTTCATAGGTAATGTTTTAATGAAATATTTAAGCCTATATTGCAACAATTTTTGATGTAAAAATTGTAATTAAAATGTTATTGTTTCATAGGTACCGCTCTCAATGCAGTGTTTAAGATCATATTACGATCATCTTTGTTGTAAAATTTTAACTTAAAACACTGGTACAACTCTAACATAGGTACTGTCCTTAGTGAAATGTTTAAACCTATATTACAATAAATTTTTCTGTAAAATTTAACTTTCGGTACTACTATAACACAGGTACTACCCTTGTGTACAAGTGTACTTCCCATAACGAAGTGAATCAGTGTGAAATGTTTGTAGGCCTATATCAAATATTGGTGAACAATTTAAATTGATATATGATAAGTAGGGAAAGGGATTTGGAGTATTATAACGAATGGTGAAACGTAGTATAGATATTCGTAGCTCAGTGACTGCCAAGCGAGCTGCGTCACAGAGCATGGACGAGTACAGTTCACTTCATACAAACTTACACGCAACGTACTGTAAACGTATTTCAGAATAAACATATGGAATAGTTTAATGACATATAGTGGCCTACATACATAACTTGCATTTCACTTTGAACTACATGTGTTTTTCTTGGCAACGCACAAGACACCAATAAACAACATTACAAATATACATAATTAAATATCAATCTCTGCGTCCTCGCGTGTCAGGGGAAATATTGATGGCTGTATGGAACTCGACTCCGAATATGTGTGTTTTTCTGTCAGGAGCGTGCTAAATTAAAACCGTTATTTACAATATCATGAAATATGATAATATGTACACAACGTACACTACAGTATTTAGAATATATATATATATATATATATATATATATATATATATATATATATATATATAATACTACAATATTTACAACATAGCCTAATAGAGTATCATTAAATGTTGAACAAAATGTAGAGCCAAACGAAATGGTATTTTCAATTAATGCTATGTTTTGGTGATGAAACAATTATTCCTGCTGTGCCTTGTTATAATAAATTGTAAATATCATTTTCAAATTTTCTAAACACAACTTTGCTCTTTTGCAAGGAAGGAAATTTTTTTAACATGGAAAAACTCCGCTCTACATTTGCAGCGACAATTGGAGAGTACTTGAAACAAAATACGTCAATTAAATTCATATGTTGAATGACGTCATTGGGACACGTGTTTGTTAGTGCATCTGAAATCCGACTGAGAATACTGTACCTATCATTTTTAATCAAAACTCTGTTCATTTTTTCACCAACACGTTTTCCTACTTCACCTTCTACTGCACTCAGTTTATTTACAATAGTACTCATAATATTTATTTGCTCAACTAGTTCTACTCCTGACTGTACTAATCGAATAATGGCATCCGGTGAATATAAAAAAAATTGACTTATTATCCATGATTTCTTTTTTGATTATTCTATCATTTAGCAGTTCCTGGCATATTTGAATCGCAGTCGAAAGACTGGACCACTTTCTTCGCAGATTGGAGGTGATGTGCGTAATAATAATTATTGCAAGCTTCTAACCATGACCCCCATCTCTTAAGAACTGGACATGGGGGAAGCGATAATTTAGGGAATTGTTTCCTAAATTTTGATACTCGATCTTAGCTTTTACAAATATAGTCTTTCAATTTTGTATTGTTAGTTCGTTTCACTTTCGGCATTGTACCTGCACTTCACTACTCTGAACTGCAAACCTGCATGTTGAAGTTCTTATGCGACAACTGTCCCGTTCACCTGTTGTTGACGTGCAGAGATCTGCGAGTATGTCATGGAGGGGAGGACTTGGTATGAAGGGTTGTAAACAAATGACTATGTAGATGCCAATACTAGCTTTTACTACTCCAAATTCCGTTCCACAATGATAAGTTTCGGTCGTGTTTAACTTACAGGCCATTCTATCACCTTTAATATTTTTCCAATAACATTTTATCTCAACCTTTCACACTTCATGGATATAATCGTTTCCTTTGAAGTCTGTTACATAAATTAAAGACTAGTTCATAAAATAATTATCCTTTTCTGTACTTCAAACAAGTATATATAAACAGTCTCGCTAACTGAATTTTCAATATTTCAACACCTCAACTCTTCAAGCTTAGACCCTAAGTGAGTTTGCTGCAGAGTTTTATTTCGAAATTTTTTTCTCATTGCACACTTACTTGGAGGTTCTTTACGTAGCCTATGTGAACTTCTGGAAACCACTGGAAATAAGATGGCCACAGAACATCATATTAACAACATAAACATATTGGAATGAATTAGAACTCAAGACTAGCCTACCCAACGGTGTTAATCATTACGTACACTGTGACTCGGTATTTTAATTGTCTTACGAAATAAGATGTTGAGGAATGGCTAATTTTACTAAAATTAAGGGGGGGAAAATGAGATATCCTTCCACTACTGGACACCATTTTGTTATTTTTAATTTCAGAGACTAATTTTATTAAAATAATCGTACTGCAGATTCCAAAGACTTCGCTGTTACGACGGATAGCTCGTGCCGAGGTTTGCTACTGCGTTCGACTTCCAGCAATGACCACACTCACATTACTCATGATTTTATTCTAACACCATTATTATATCCTAGTGAAACAGATTGATATAATTTGCTATATTTCCAGTTATCTGAACACTTTTCCATTTAATTTCACTAATTATAAACCATTTCAACTAATATCTACTTGTCTTGTTTACTGTAGACCTACTTGTTTTACTCAGCATACATTTATGCATTGTAACTAGGGTTCATATACATTAACAAAAATACGGGACACTTTCAGTTTGGATAAACCAACTAAATTTTATTGTTTCTTCTTATTTATGAACATCATCAAAGGGAAAAGAACATACATTTAATAAGGCATAGCAATCTTAAAATGAAACTTTAAACAATACGAAATCATTGAGCTTTCCTTGTGATATACTTCTGAAATGAATTTATTTTCTCAAGGAAAGAATGATTATGTTGTACCAAGTTCCGAAATTCTACACAGTTCTTATCGAAAAACACTTTAACAATGAGCATAGCTTTCATAGTTTCTACAGTTTCGTTTGTGCGTAAGGAGTTCATCCGGAAAAATAGTCTTTCAATACTAGCTAGTTATTACCACGTCCACTAGTGGCACTGTTCTCGCAATATGGCAGTATTGCCAATTGGTATGTCATTTTTATGAACGAGAACTAGCGATTTCTTGGCAATTATATGTTTTAAGTTCAAGAATAAGAATGTTAAACAAAAATCCACAAATTACGAGACAATTCTGTGTCCCGAAGAAATTTATCGGGACGCCGGGACACAACTCGTAATAAGGGACGACCCCGTAAAATAAGGGACATACACGAACCCTAATTCTAACTGGTTATTAATGAGGGAATGCCACTCTAGTTTCCAGTGTGGAATTAAATCGAAATAACTTATACTCTATTATTGTTAAAGATACTTGGATATACCAGTTTGCACTCTGAGTTAATTATTATCCTAAAGCATTGGTCGTAAGACATAGACTAAAGATCTTCAAGGCCATTTTGCCTTTCTGATGATAAGATATGGTTGGTTAAATTAGAAAAATGCTTTGCTTCAAGTTCGTATCGGTCAGAACTTTATCATCCATCCAAAACTTGGCCATGAACTCCAGAAAAAACTTCAAGAAAAGTTCGGAAGAAACAATAGCATCAGTTGCGGAAAGCGCAAGTACGTAAGGAAACATTTTATATAATATAACTTGTATTTAAATTAAATAAATCAAACTTTGTTTTGTTTGCAATAAACTCAAATAGCCTTGAATCTTACATTACCCGATTCAATACACATGACATGCTTGAAGGCGGATATTCATCGAAGGAAGTAAAGACACGCGTGTTCAATTGTCGTTCAGCCAACGTTTTGCAGAGCTTTTACTTTATCTCTGCCTCTGGAAAGTCACAGTTTGCGATGAGGGGGAAGAGAGACGGCAAACGTTGTAATGCTTTGTAATACTCTGGCGCCCACGACTAAAATAAGCCACTTTAAATATAACGGTTAGTCACCGGCATAGATATACTGAACATCTGCACTTAAGCCCATAAGTATTGCAGTTCACCGAATTCCATTCCTCATTTGCAAAGTGAAAAATTCTGGATAATTTATTAATTTATTTACTGATTGATGATTTTATAAGGCATTGTAACTATTTCACAATATTTCTTATAAAATAATCATAGATCATAGACCAATTCAGTGCTACGCAATATAATCATAGCCTAGAAAACGGCAGTTTCAGATATTTTTCAGCAAATGTTTGATTGCACTTCCACGATAATGGACTTCCAATGCACAACTTTAGGATTTCACTTCACTGTAACAGTAATAATTAACACGTGAGTTATAAGTAAAATTATAAAGGCAAGAGGTTTCCTTCACTATAGAGCACTTTATTTTTTAATCAACAGTAATCTCACTAGAGATTTTGATTTATCTAGAGAAAATCAAAATTCAAATGTGATTTAATTGACTATTATACGTTTAGAAGAAAGTATAACTTATGAAGACTAGAAGAAATAAAGTACCCTAATACAATAAAATATTAATTGACTTACTGAAATTCTATTTCACTAATGTTAGCTTCACCAAAACGTTTGAACGGAGCCGCCATTTTCAGTTGACTGCCTATGCTGTAAACAAATGACAATAGTAAAGCATGTTTTATAGTACCGTAAAGAATTTGCAGTTTGAAATGTTGGCAAACAAAGAAACAAATGGTAGAAATGTGATAAAAACAGAAGAAAGTATATAAAGATCAGAAGAAATAAAGTAC
Organism: Periplaneta americana; assembly: GCF_040183065.1. NCBI lineage: Eukaryota > Metazoa > Arthropoda > Insecta > Blattodea > Blattidae > Periplaneta > Periplaneta americana. The sequence goes on from NC_091125.1 coordinate 32,079,590, forward strand.
TCTAATACAATAAAATAGATATTAATGGACTTATTAAAATTCTATTTTAATAATGTCACCTTCATCAAAATGTTTGAACGGAGCCGTAATTTTCAATCGGCTCTCTATGCGGGAAACAAATTACGATCGTCAAGCATGTTTTATAGTACGTTAAAGAATTTGCATTTTGAAATGTTGGCAAAGAAACAAATGCTAGGGTAGTGATAAAAACAAACAAATGCTAGAGAAGCGATAAAATTTAAAAAATGCTAGGGAAGCGATAAAATTGTGCGATAAGCAGCCATGATTGGTTGAAAGACGTCCTTTCTTACCGTTTTTTTAATTGGGTTATTTTACGACGCTGTATCAACATCTAGGTTATTTAGCGTCTGAATGAAATGAAGGTGATAATGCCGGTGAAATGAATCCGGGGTCCAGCACCGAAAGTTACCTAGCATTTGCTCGCATTGGGTTGAGGGAAAACCTCGGAAAAAACCTCAACCAGATAACTTGTCCCAACCGGGATTCGAACCCGGGCCACCTGGTTTCGCGCCAGACGTGCTGACCGTTACTCCACAGGTGTGGACTTCATACCGTTTTATTGGTCAATAGTAGTATGACGTAGTAAATGTGTAATAGAATTATTTAATTCTGTCCGGTTTAATTTTGTTGTCTATATCTGGTCACAGTTATTATAATGATACAATTCATAGTTAAAGAACTACAAATTCCAAGCAGCAAAAATTGATATAATTCTAGTGATAGAAGTTGGCAAGTTCTGAGAATTAAATGAACAGCAAAAACCACAATGAAATTTCTTGTAATTTAAAAATGAATTAGGCATATGTGTCAATTTCAGAAGTATTAATAACGATACATTCATGCCAGTAAATAAAAAAACTCTCTTCGTTATTTCAGTTGTCACAACAAACATGAAAGATTCCTCAGTTTCTTATTTTTTGCAGTCTTTACTTTAAGGAGATTACTGTACTGAAGGAATTTTAAATTTCTTAGTTAATTATATTTTCTATTTGAATGTGATTGTAATTTTGCTCTCAGCGACACAGACGACACTAAATTACAACTAGAAAGCATCCAGTTTCTGTATGTTTTTTCAAAGAGGACATCTGATCCGTACAAATGATATACAAAGTAAAAATAACAGCAAAATATAGTCTTGGAGGAGCAGAGTATATACATGTTATGCAATATTGGTGTCGTTGTCGATCTTGTGACTAATTTCACCAGACAAAAATGGTTGTATTTAAGTGACGCACAGTAATCATTATATTCAGTAAAAGTATATCACATCCACAGTCACATTCGTCTAGATTTATTTCTTTACCGACGTCTCAGAATTTGCACAGTTGGAATTTTGTACCTGATTCGTCTCCCGTGACTGGGATTTAAAGCGCACCATGTCATTCTCCTACACTAAACTATGTCGGACATGAAGGAGACGAATGGCAAGCTGCACTTTACAAGTCCTGCCTATTCATGACAATAATATGCACGGCATTTCAAAGGATTGTGCCGTATGGTACTTCAGGAAACTGTTGCTTGGGTGATAGCAATATCCGAAGTTGAGCAGTTGTGATGTACCGTAAACTGGGGTAAAGAGGATCACATGTGGTAAAGTGGATCATATGTGTATTGCCTAGATAAGGCAGCGCCACATGGATCACACATGAAAAGAAAAACCTTTCTTCTATAAGTGCCACTAAAAATAGTTTTCTTTGCGTGTGTGAACCATGTGGCGCTGACTTATCTAACAATACACATATGATCCACTTTACCACATGTGATCCTCTTTACCCCAGTTTACGGTATATGCGAGAAATGAAATGGACCATATTGGGTGTTCTGTGTGCTGTACTTGATGTGTAGAGGCACCGCACTGATAGTGAACTACACAGAGAAGAATTTACGTTACATTTGATTGTATGGAAATTTCTATCGAAGTTGCTGGATCTCACTCTTCTCCACTTATTTTTGTGTAGTAAATTAACGCCTTAGTGCAGTGATTCTCAAAGAGGAGTTGCAGGACCCCCGAGAATCCCCAAGTTCATTCTGGCAGTTCGCGAATATTATGGACAGGAATATTTTTTCCTTCCGTCAGAAGGATCTTTTAAGTTTATTTATGTGGCAATAATATCAGAAGCTCACTGACTGTTCTTGGTGCAACTTATAAATTCGTTCAATTGTTGCGAGCCTTCGTGTGTTAAGAAACGAAAGGATCAGAGTTCAGTCCGGTGCCGTGGATTGAGTATCGGCGTAGCTCACAAGTAGAGCACCCAGTGAGTAGAATTAGGGGTCCTGGTTTCGATCCCCGGCGCCGGAGCGCATTTTTATCTGTTATTAACAAAATAACCACAGTAGAGAAATTTCTGTCGGAACAAAAATTAATAATATCATCACATACAGTAGTAGATAACATATATGTTAACTTAATCTTCAAATACTCTCTTCTCACTTTCATTATAATTATCCTACCAGTTATTAATTATTGTTTGCTAAATAATACCTCAATTTTACTGAATTGGTAACTAATCATGAAGTTACTACGAGAAACACAGAGATCATTATATAAATGTCTCGACTACAAAAATAATATGTCCGGAGGAACGTATTCTGTTCTCTTTCTTGAAGTCTCCGTTAGATCAACGCATGTAACACATAGGAGTTAAGAAAAGGTTTTTGCGGTTGAATTTCGTACCAAAATTCCGCAGACTATATGCATAACATAATATACGCGGAGAAAATACATGGAAAGAACAAATTACAATTTTTGTCGCGTGCACCATACAGTCCAGACCTGGGCTATATTCTATTGAGAACGCGTCTCCAAGGTCGCGTATTGGTACTTGCGAGACATCGGAACAAATTATTGCCGCCAGGCGTAGCTCGGTCGGCTAAAGGCGCTTGCCTGCCGATCCAGAGTTGCGCTCGAGCGCGGGTTCGATTCCCGCTTGGACTGATTACCTGGATGGCTTTTTTCCGAGGTTTACCCCAACTACAAGGGGAATGTCAGGTAATCTATGGCGAATCCTCTGCTTCATTTCGCCAAATATCTCGCTATCACCAATCCCATCGGCACTATACCCTCGTAGTTGATACAGCGTCGCTAAATAACCGAGTTTAAAAAATATAAGATAAACAAATTATTAACACGAGAATATTTTATAGTTCCCGCAAAACTGTAAAAGATACATCGATTAGAATATGATACAGTACAACAGGAAGGGAAAATAAGACGCTTTTCTTCTGTGTAATCAGTTAATCACTTTCTTTCGTCGTGATACGAACGTGTGCGAGAATTTTCAGATGTCAGTTGATGCTGCTCATAAGTGGACAAAGGTCCAAGCCAGATAAATTTTGTGAAATTCGTGACAGAAAAGAAGTAATGCGAAATAGTTGTTTGGTTTCTTTACACATTGACGTTTCTCAACTTACAGGTCATTATTATGTCACCATTTTATTCATTATGAATAGTGTTCATTATAAATGGTGAAATAACTAGCTGTTCCTCCACTTCAATTTGAAATAATTGTGTGTTTAAGAAATATACACAAAAGTTCGGAATAATGTTCTTTACATAATAATGTATGATTGAAATATGTGTGAAATCTATTTTCTATGCAAACATAAATTTATGCTTACATTCTCGTGAATTCTTCGTAGACGTTTGCTTGACTATGTAATGTTTATTTAACTTAATATAACCGATAGATAGGAATTCTGGATCACAAGGTTTTTGATTTTATTATACTTCATTAATTTTTGCTGTTATTTAATATCATAGGACTAATTAATTTTAATGTGTGTTTTTGTGGACAGTGAATTTAATTTATACAAAGGCAATTTGTTTTAATGAAAATATTAATTGAAACTGTAATAAAAATATTACAAAGTAAATTTCAGATAACATTGCTCTATAGTAAACGGAGTAGAAAAAAATTTAACATTACATTTAACTTCATATATTTTAGTAATATTCACCTTCATATTTCTTTAAAGGAAAGAATGACAAAGCTCAGTCATAAAACATGAATGTGCAGTATTCAGTTAATCTAAATACACCTACAGCACAGTAATGTTATACATAATTAAAACATACATTCGTTAAATAAAATATAAAAGGCGAAATACAGAGAAAGAAAGAAAAATGATGCAACTCTAAATTTACTCTTCCTGCTGCAGATTTCCATAACTGACACATACATTCACAATACAACGTAAATAAAAATAATTTATGTTTACTCAACGTCACAGGAAGCCGTGTAATATGGAATAAAAATTCCCTGATTTCTTAATCGTGGCTCCAAGAAATGTGTGTTCAATACTATAGAGTCCACACGTGTGGAGTAACGGTCAGCGCGTCTGGCCGCGAAACCAGGTGGCCCGGGTTCGAATTCCGGTCGGGGCAAGTTACCTGGTTGAGGTTTTTTTTTTCGGGGTTTGCCCTCAACCCAATATGAGCAAATGCTGGGTAACTTTCGGTGCTGGACCCCGGATCCATTTCACCGGCATTATCACCTTCATTTCATTCAGACGCTAAATAACCTAGATGTTGATACACCGTCGTAAAATAATCCAATAAAATAAAAAATTAAAATACTTTAGGCCTATTCCGATCAGTTTTCATTTACAAGTAAAAACTTAATAGCTCACTATGTGAGACTCTGAAATGAGCTCTCTTTTCTTGTGAGACCTTAACCCTTAATACGACAAAGAGTTCATTCATTCATCCATTCATTTATTCATTTAGATTTCTTCAAAATTCAGGTGGTAAGAAGTTGAATATCAGAAACATAGAATTATGAAAAAATAGGAAATTACTTTCCCTTCACAGACAAATTTGCTGATCGCACGCTACGGGGATACCAGCGTTTGTCCCCGTGCAGGATTTCAATCGCGAATAATCGTGAAACATGCTTCAAGTAATGTGCAGCAAAGAAGATAGTAACTTGCAAGAATTATTACGAAAATAGGTAATCTAATTATAGAAAATTTATAGTTTTACCTAGCACTTTTATAAATACCCGATTGTCTTTAATAAATAGCAGTTTAATTTGATGTGTAACATAATTTATAATTGCGCAACTTAAAATTAGATAGTAACTAAAAATTGATGGTATCTTACTTTTACAGCATTTTTAAAACTAGTTTTAATCCGCTAGTTTTGTTACAGAGAAGAATAATTAAAATATGTCCAAAAAACCTGTTGATTATCCTACAGAAGAACTGTTTTCAGAATTTAAAGTCTTGAAAATACATCAAATTTATATCAATGTGTATTATTAAATTTTATACATAACAGTCACTCATATTTCAGATCGTATAATACAGTCACAAACACAAAACCAAAGGCATGGATACAATACGTTTATTTGAATCCAAGCGTTTAACGAGCACTGCTTTTAATCATAGTAGTAATATCGACCATAGAATTTATAACAAATTAATAAAGGAATGAGAAGCGACTACAAGCATTTGAAATGTGGATATGGAGAAGGATGGAGCTTATGAAATGGACAGACAGAAGAAGAAACGAAGCTGTGTTGGAAAGAGTGGGTGAATAAAGAATAATGCTGAAACTGATCAGAAAGAGAAAAAGGAATTTCTTGCGTCAGTCTCTGAGGAGAAACTGCCTACTGAAGGATGCACTGAAAGGAATGATGAACGGGAGAAGAGTTCGGTGCAGAAGAAGATATCAGACGATAGACGACATTAAGATACATGGATCATATACGGAGACTAAGAGAAAAGTAGATAATAGGAAAGATTGGAGAAAGCTGGGTTTACAGTGAAAGACATGCCCTTGAACAGAACACTATGTGTAATGAATGTATGTATGTATAATAATGGTTTATGTAACCTGGCACAGTTAAGGCCACACAGTCTCACTTAACATTCAACCAAGAGTAAAATTGCGATAAAAAACAGTACAAATTTACAAAGTACAACACACACACACACACAACTGAAGTAGATAATCATAATACAATATAAACAACAAGTCAGTAGAAATGAGACATAATAAAAATGTTGAAAATATCCTCCATTCTCCATAAGGCATAAGTCAACACGTCGTTCCATTTTACTGGCCACTCATTGGGCAGCCTAGATGAACGATGTTTGCCTTTTTTCACTCGCAAGAGATCCTGTTGTTTCCAATTTGTTTACCAGTCCCAGTATTGTGTTTCTTTGGGGGGAATTACGAACACCCAATTGTCTCTGGTATGCCCTTTGAGCAGCTGTAATTGAATTCGTAATCCAGTATTGCTTCACAAGGAAGAGCCGTTGATTTAATGTGTACTGCATTTTCAGTGACTAAAACAAAATGTCGAAAACAGCTGCTAACAATAAGGAATGAAGAATAAACATCTGCGCATCTCGTGACACGGAATCAAAACTCCTTAATTTGACGTTAAAAATTGGCCATTACGTGAATTTCCAGCCGAATAAATAAAGAATTTTCAACATTTGCTATAGAGGTTAATAATCTCTCAAAGATACTTACGAGTACATTTGAGGTATAATGAAGTGTGGCTAGCGTCATTCGTATTGAAATAAAGAAAAAAGGGAAGAAATGTGTTAGTTCTGTAATAGGCCTAATCACTCTGTGTAGGCTACAGCCTAACATAATATAGAAAAAAAGGAAAAGGCATAATAGAATATGAACAGTAAGTTAAAATAAATTAGACATACAAGGTATAAAAGTATGAGACTATAACAATAATAATAATAATAATAATAATAATAATAATAATAATAATAGTAATAATATGTTAGTAGGCTATGTATGTATGTATGTATGTATGTATTCCCTTAAGCTTGCAATTTTTTGTCTGAAATTCTACGTTCGTGACGTAACGTTAGGTAATTTATTTTGCTGGACGAAAATGTTGGAGACATGAAGTAAATAATGTTGGATTTGGCAGTTCTTCATGCAAAATAAATACATCTTATTTAATTAAGTTGAATTAAAAACTCAATAAGATATTGTCATAACTCATTTTGAGTAATAAGAACGAATTATGTACGATATATTTATATCAAATCCATTATGGAAGACATTCCTCCTGAAATAACTAAAAGACGTTTTAGAAAAAAAAATATCCCCCAGAGTGAGTGATATAATGGCAAAACGCGGAACAGAAGTGAGGGTAGGAGCAAAACACATGTAGGTAGAGATACGGAAATACTCGTAAAATTTGGAGCTTCCTTAGTGTATGTTTCGCTCACAACGCACTGCGCACGTGTAGTAAATAAGAACCGCTGAATATATTATGCTACTTGTAGATAGTTGTGTGAAATTGTTGCCTATAGGCTATATAAGTGAACTTCCATCAAGACTCACTCCAAATTTTAATTCCATATCTGCACTTGGCATTTGGGACCCGGAATATTGAAATATTTGTTATTACAAACCAGATTGATAATATAGTCCTCGAAAACATCCATCTCAAACAGAGTTATGAAATCAATCCAGTTCCGTGAAGGAAAAGAAACAAAGAAGAAACTTAAGAAAGTGACGGAAACTCAGGTCAATAAGTAAAATGTTTCTACAGAAATAAATCTGATCTGTTTTTTCAAAATATGTTCTAATACATTATGACTATCACATCTGTTTGTTGTATGAAGATATTTATACATTACTACACACTGTCATTATTGTTGTACTGTAATTATTACTGTAATATGTAAGCCTGTTGTATTCAATTAGAGTCTGGCTGAGCGGAAGAGAAGGCCATCTGCTCTTAGCTCTTCAAGATTAAATAAATATAGTATTGTTAAAATTATTTAAAAGTTATAGCTCTTCTTAATACGCTGAAACGTTGTTACATGTGGTATTCTTAGAGTTCTAAGTGTTCTCTGGACAATAACACATTAATTTGCTCATTAATGATTACTATGAGGAAAATTCATAATTGCATCTAAAAAAACATTATTTTGAGAAATAAATTTGTTAAATAAAATATACAATAGCAGCAACAGTAGCAGCATTGAGTGGCTAGGGGTGGACTAGGGACGACCCTTCAGCACGTTGGCTCGACAGTAGCCTATTGTGCACCCCGAATTATGGGATGAATAAGAATGAGGTATACCAGCCCACCGCCCGCATTAGACCCCCTCACCCACTCACCCAATGGCCCCCTTACACATCCCGTCTTCAGTTCATACCGCCAAGGTGTCCAAGCAGCAAGGATCCATTGCGACAGTCCTTCTTAGTTCAAGTGCTCTTAAGGAATGAATATTGGCAGAGATATTGCGAAAGACTTCAAACCCAGAGTCTGTTTCAGAGAGGACGCCTCTCCTATTAGCGGGCGAAAACATGCGTCATGACCTGAATGTGCCTATGGAATGAGATGATGAAGATGAATAATATGATATGAAATCTAAATTCTTTTTCTGCAGGGAAGAGGAAGGGAAATGGACCGTGATAATAAACATTCCAACCCGGCATTTGCCTAAGTAACTGTGGAAAACCAAGTAAAAACCACAGTCAGATTGGTCGGTCCGGGTATTTGAGCCGCGGACCTCCCGACTGAGAGTTCCGTGCGGAACGCATGAGCCACCTCGCCCGGTAAAATATACAGAGTGATTCACGAGGATTAACGTCACTTACGGAGCTTATTTCCGAAGACATTCTGAGCAAAAATGTCATAAACATTTGTCCTAATCGCAATATTTTCAGAGCTACACTGATTTGAAGTTGTTAGTAAAATATCTTTTTTATTTAGTTTAAATTAAAAAAACATTACAAATAGAGAATGAACTATTCAGAAGTATCATTTCTTTAATTGGCTAGTATTCTGAAACTAAAAATGTGTTGTTAATTGCTTTATACAGATTCTGTTCTGTTTTTAACTACAAAATACATCATTCTTACGCACTTATCACAAAAATTGTTACAAATCATACGACTTTGGGAACTTGATTCTTTACGGTTTAATTATGCATCCTAATATACAGTCTTAAAGAATTTACAAGAGTGACGTGATTTGTAACAATTGCTGTGATAAATGCGTAAGAAAATGTAATTTTGTAAAAAATAAAAATAAAAAATTCTGTACGAAGCAACTATGCAATTCACAACAATTTTTTAGCTTCAGAATACTAGCTAATTAAAGAAATGATTCTCCTGAATAGTTCATTCTTCATCTGTAATATTCTTTTACCCTTAAAAATCAAGAATAATGATATTTTAAAAACTTCCAATTAGTATAACTCTGAAAATATTGAGTATAGGACAAATGTTTATATGACACTTTTTGCTCAGAATGTCTTCAGGGACGGTAAATCCTCGTGAATCACCCTGTATAATAAGCCACACATTAATAACTTCAATAGCTTTAATTTGGACCATTTTGATACATGCCTTGCCCAGAAACACGAAAGAAATAATTAAATAATGGTATCCTGACGCCAAACCAATTTGTTTTAAAACATATTTTTTACTTTTATAATAAATCACATTTCTTTAAGATTTCAACTATTTCTAATGTGTCCTGTCGTAGCCGTATTTATTGCCGTAGCTTTTAAATATCGTATCGTTAAAATCTGTTCACCGGAACCAGACTACGCTTAGAAATGCAGACTAAATCGGCGTTGAGGTGCAATTGTGAGAGCTTGTTAGTAATAAGCATTCTGAGCTTGCCCTTTGCGCCTGTGAAAATTTCACGCAGCTGGGGTTATAGGCCTCCGACCGTGCAGTTCACATTGACAATAAGTAATCCGTTTACTTGCAGGCTGCTGAGTCAAGGCCCCGGTCGATAACGAGATCACTAAATCGCGAGAAGAATGTTCAAATTTAAAATGTGGCAACTATGCGAGTTATGTGCCGCCGCCTGTTAATGAAAAGTGAAATCATTTTCATTGCAATTTTGTAACGAAATGCTCTGACGTTTGTGAGCCTAGGGTAGCAGCTGCGAATGAAATATATTCTTGGCTACTGTGTTTCTATCTTGTAGAAATTTATAGTGTAGTATATTTCTGCGGCTTAGTTCTAAAAGGGGTTACGTTCAAAACATTACTTTTGAGGAAGCGAGTTGGAGTTGAATTCAGCAATGAAGTAGATGTGTTATTAATGTCAAAGGCTGTATTGTATTTTGAGTTTATACAATGAAGTTTCATTGCTATGAAGACTCATTTACTGTTTTTAGTAGGTTATTTTACGACACTTTATCAACATTTTCGGTTATTTAACGTCTGAATGAGGTAAAGGTGATAATGCCGGTGAAATGAGTCCGAGGTCCAGCACCGTTAGTTACCCAGCATTTGCTCACATTGGGTTGAGGGAAAACCCCGGGGAAAACCTGAACCAGGTAACTTGTCCCGACCGGAAATCGAACCCGGGCCATCTGGTTTCGCGGCCACACTCGCTAACCGTTACTCCACAGGTGTGGACCTCATTTACTGTAACTTGCTGCTTTTTTCCTTCTTCTTCTTCTTCTTCTTCTTCTTCTTCTTCTTCTTCTTCTTCTTCTTCTTCTTCTTCTTCAAGATATCGATGTAGTTCTACATCACCGTGGTTAAACAGTACAACAGCTTAATCATTTATTTTGAGGAAATCATAGTTCTATAATAATGTGACTCATTTTTAAGACATTGCAATAGTTCGACATTTCTATGACACACTTGTTTCCAATACATTGCTCCCACTGAATCAAGCGATGCATGTGCGGTAATTTAAACGTAAAAGAATCGAAGAAAGAGTTTTTTTTCAGTTTCTGAGAGTGAAAATATGAAGTCTGTGGAATCAAAATGTAATATCCAGGAAAAGTTGTGGGGTGATATCATAAAGAACAATGCAAAATATACAGGGACATCATTTTATTTTTACTTCAATTTTTATTGTACCTCAGTTTTTTAATGTAGGCCTACTTCACTCTCACCCCTTCTATTAATGAAGTTCAACCGTCCTGCACACAGATCCAAGACCGAATATACAGTCATAGTAGCCTTACGGTCATAGTAAACAGTACGTTCCAAAAATATGTTCGCGTTTTCCAGTGACGAAAGAGCTTTCAATATTGAATCGTTTTCGCACAGGTACTGTCGGCCATTTGCCTACGTCGTATCCCGGTTTCCCCCACCTGCTTTTATTCGCCAGCTAGTGGCTGGGATATCGTCTTAGCTCTTTTCTGAGAACATTAATTTCTGTTAGGAATTAGACGTCTACGTTATATTATACAACTGTTTAAAACAACTTAAATAAAAGGGCCTCGTTAAGTAATTAACTGTCACGTGATTTCCTCCCTTTCTACGACCCTACGACATAACCACTTGGACGGACAGTAGATAGTATGTCTGAGTAATTTTATCTTTTCGGATCGGGCAGAAGTGAAGATTGAATTTACAGTATCTAAGGTACTCTTTTATAGAGTAGGTACAGAATTATTTCAACATGAGTTACTAGTTACGAAGGACGAAACTCGTAATTGCGATTAGGTCCAGTTGTCTATAGTGCGATAATATGCACATTAGAACTGAAGCCTGTATCGAAATGAACAGCCACCACTTTCAAATATGTGTTTAAATATCCATATTGTGATTATTTTTCAATTTAACTTTATTCTCTAAATTGTACGTCAATGTGCTGTAGACAGTATAATATACACTGCATAATGAATACGTTCCATGGATACCTCAGTTCGTGAGTAAAAACACTTATTGTTAATACAGTACTGCATTTTGTTTAAACAAAAACCTGATGAATATTATCGAACTCAAAATCGCGATATTTCCTAGTTTACGTAAATGGATGAACTACTTTTCTTGCCTCCTATACCTAGTAAAGTGATTTGTTTGTATTTTACGCCAGTATCATCGAACTCCAGTTGTGGAAAGGGGTAGGAAACTGCGTTGATCCAAAGGTATAGCCAGGTTAATATAAAAAATGTTAGTAAAAATAAAATGATGTCCCTGTATTTTCTCTAGCTTAATATACCGTGTCCCGCTTAGAGGGATCGAGAAATAAGTGATAATTTCAAGTGTAAATAGTGGTTTATTAACATAATTTGATGGAAAAACTCTCCGAGTTTCGGAGAATGCTGAATGCAACTCGATATGTGCGCCTTGAGTTGCCATGCAAACATCTAACGATATTCAACCTCCCGCGAATTGTTCTGTGGCATTTGTGGAGTCACTGGCGCAGCTGCATTTTTGACGCGTTGTCTCAGTTCCTCCAAAGTGTTAGCTCTGCCTCTTTGGTACACAGTATTCTTCACAAAGCCTCAGAAAAAAAGTCCAAGGGGATCAGATCAGGTGAACTGATTGACCAGGCAGTGGGTCCTCGTCTTCCGATCCACCTATCCATGCACGACGAACACGGCGTTGTACTCGCGTAACAGATTTTTCTTCTGCTAGCCATAGCACACACTGAACTTTCTGTTGCGGTGTCCACATGTTGACCATGGCGTGTTCTCCTACAAAATGGCGCCAGACTTGTGTTTTCATCAAACAAACGAAAGTTACGCATGCAGCTCTTTTCAGACTTTGTTGCGTAAACTTGGACAATTTCTCTATCTTGTCAGATGTAAATCTCTACGATATCTTTGTCTGGTTTTAAGTGGTGAGCATTTATTTCTCGATCTCTCTAAGCGGGACACGCTGTATTTAGGGATGCCCCAAGACCATCATATTTTGAAATTTTCATAAAAATTTGAGGTTCAGATTTTTTCGCAAGACAATATTTTCCAGTGATTTAATCTAAACAGGATACCAGGAAAATGTAAAAAAAAAATACATGTTAAAAGATTCTGCATATTTTTGGTCCCCTGTTATTCATCTTGAAGTGTCACAGAAACCTCAATTTATAAGAACATTGGGAATAATCACAAAACTCTTAGGTATGATATAATTAATATAATAAAATTAATGGAAATTCATTCTTCTTATGTTTCAGGGTATTTAAATCAGAATATCTCTAATTAAGACAAGAAATCTGACCCTCTACCCTTTTTTCGCAAAGACAGAGGAGCTGAAACCATCACAAATTACCTACCTATCATGACGAAATTAAATATTATCTTTGGGTCAAAAATGAATTAAAGCCTGACTTCAAATCAAAAGAACCTACTATTAGAGAGATTTCAGAAAGAGTTGCTATCAAAACTAAGGAAATCCAGGTAAAGGCAGTTAGTCATGAAAGAATATTACAATGATTCGTGCTTACCATGATCAATACACAAACTTAATGAAGCCTTGTAAGAAATGACATAGTGATGACAACTAAAATGACAATATTGCAAAATTCAAAGAAGAAGCAAACAACTATTTGATATATGCAGTTGCAAGTGCAAAAAAATAATACTGTAGGCTTAATTGTGATAAAGACTGCATTATTCCAGAACAAGGAAGAATGTCTTACTAGATCAAAAAACAGAAAGACGATAATTAACCTGTTGATCTAATTATCGCTCAGAAAGAAATGAAAAAGGAAACAAGAATAAATTCTAACTAAAAAAAAATAAATCGGCTGAAATGGAATTTTTGTCATATTTTATGTAAAATATTATATATTTTGTCCCTTCGGATCCCCTAAAAATTTTTGTATACTGCAACCCCAATTTAGAATCTTCCAAATAAATTTTAAATATATGATTTTACAGCAATTCACTAGCTATATAAGCTTAACGAAAAACAAAATAATAGAACAAATATACAAAAAGGCAAAAAATAAACTGTAATTTTAAAAAACTTCAAAGGCCTTGGGGCATATAAAAAATTAAACATAGAAACTCCATATTTTTCACATTTCTAAGTTAAGTGAAAATACAGATTTTTGCAACTATTACATTTAGAAAACAGATAAAAACAATTTTATGTATAGATTCATTCCACCCTAATACCCGCACTACTTTTTGCTCGATGTACGTATATTATATTTAATGATTTTAATTTATAGGATTTATAAACTGAAAAGATACATTGCATATACAGTGAGATCGAGAAGTCTCTCCGCAGTGCTTGTGTAGCCGAAAATCCACTAGGCAGAGAATTCAAGTGTATTTGGTAGAGAATTCAAGTGGCAGCACTGGCCGCTAAGCATGTGATGGACTGGGGATGTGAGGTTGTCAAACCGGAATGACTGGGGGAGTGCCAACTTTCTACAGGATTGTATTTTAAAGTTACTAGAACTAATAGAGCTGCGGAGGGACTTTTCGATCGCACTGTATATGTGTACGAGGTCATGGTCTTCGGAATTGGTTTGATTCGTGATAATCTTCAACTGTTTTTGTTTCTGTATGGACGTTGACATAAAAATCCACACAATTTTACTTACCGCACGTATTTACTTACAGCACTTTTGTTACCATAGCAACCACTCGAATGTGATATGATCAAGTTATAGACATTAAAACAGCAACTGTAAGTGAAACATGCAGCACCATGAGTACTTTAGTAAAAGTCTTGCCGCACTCAGTATTTTCTGAAAAGAGTTAAAGCCTACTAGTCACAAACAGAACTCCAGGCTAGAACACGTTTCTTACATGCCAGATCGTTTTCCTTGTTACTTCGTAAGCTACTGTTCCCTTTGCAGAAAAATGGTGTTAGAAAGATGACACACATTTCTCACTGTACTTCACAAATATCACAACAATTTAGTGCTTTTACCATGATGTCACACTATCCATCATTCAAGAAAATGAAATGAACTTCAGTTTTATGATTTAGAAAAAAAACACATTTTTATAATCTCAGGAAGTAAAAAAGACCGACTATTTATTAGTTGCACTGTTTGGTGTATGTAACTCTGTATAAACTCATATAAATAGTTATTAATAAGGTCTGATTTAGTCACAACTAATGTTGAATTGTATTGTATGGTATTCATAGCTAGAATACGGAACAAATCAAAAAACTTAATTACCATAAAGTCTTAATTTATAGTCACAGTCTAGTTGAAATATACACAGAAGAAGTTTACAGTAGTCTAATAGTACAACACAAAGTTTTAGTATAAATTTCAGTCCATACCTGTGGAGTAACGGTTAGTGCGTCTGGCCGCGAAACCAGGTGCCCCGGGTTCGATTCCCGGTTGGGACAAGTTACCTGGTTGAGGTTTTTTTCCGGGGTTTTCCCTCAACCCAATATGAGCAAATGCTGGGTAATTTTCGGTGCTGGACCCCGGACTCATTTCACCGGCATTATCACCTTCATCTCATTCAGACGCTAAATAACCTAAGCTGTTGATAAAGCGTCGTAAAATAACCTACTAAAATAAACAAAAGTATCAATTTCATGAATCGTTATTGAATGTCATGAATTCACTTACAGAACAGAAGGCGTGAGAAATTAGGTACTTTTTTAATTTGGCCCTAAATAATCTTATGTTTTGAGTTTCATTTTTTAAATCCATAGGGAGGCTATTAAACATTTTTACTGCCATATAACGCACTCCTTTTTGATAGCACAATAGACTTGTCGATGGAGTAAGAAAGTCATTTTTCTACGCGTATTTTTGCCATGAATTATTGAAATAGTTACAAAATTTTCACGATGACATACAAGGACGATTATTAATGAAAAAATATACTGACAAGCCATGGGCATTATTTTTACTTTTATTTTTCTGCATTTAAAAGTGATAGGAATATTAGAAAATTATTAGTGATTTATTATGAGATGAGCGATAGCCAGTTCTACTCTTACCAAATTGTTAAAGAGCAAGTTTTCAAACTACATACTTGTATACGCATTCTTCCGCGCATAACAAAAATCCCTTTAAAGCAGTTGTTTTCAAGAGCTACGAAACCGATGCCTGAAACCATATTGACACTTCAGTTGTATAGCGTCGATTGGTTTTTATAACAGCGTGTCATTACGTCGTTTTAAGTCAAAAGGCTGACAACATGGCTCTAGCAGTTATTTGTTAGAACATGAAGCAGATATAGAAGAAGAAATAATAATAATAATAATAATAATAATAATAATAATAATAATAATAATAATAATAATAATGTATCTGTGTGTCCTAAATGCCTTTCTCATTTTCAACACATGTATTAAATAATAGTATTTTATCTTCATTGCCGTATACTTTGTCCACGTTACTTATTAAATTATAGTAATTTATTATTTTAATTTTATTATTCATTGTAGAAACAGCAGTGATAAGTACATTTTACTGTGTATAGGGAATATGTTTCTGTTATTTATGTCAAAATAAACTTGTCTAAATTAAAAGAGTTGTTATCATTAAATAATCTCGCATAAAATTATCCGAATATCTGATTTAACACAAAAATTAATGAAGAAGCTGTATGACACAAATACAAAGTGAAGTTAATACTACATATTTTATTTGAAATTAAACATCACTATTTCTAACTACATGAGAAAATATATATATTGTTTTATGCTAAATTAAACAGCCAGATAACCTATCAAAATATGTAATAAGAAACTATTTATTAAGTTACAGTAAATTTACTAGATATTCGTCCACGCCTATGGAGTAACGGTTAACGCGTCTAGCCGCGAAACCAGGTGGTCCGGGTTCGATTCCCGGTCGGGGCAAGTTACCTGGTTGAGGTTTTTTCCGGGGTTTTCCCTCAACTCAATATGAGCAAATGCTGGGTAACTTTCGGTGTTGGACACCGGACTCATTTCACCGGCATTATCACCTTCATCTCATTCAGACGCTAAATAACCTAAGCTATTGATAAAACGTCGTAAAATAACCTACTAAAAATACTAGATTTTCCAAACGTGTCGGCAATCATCTGCCACACATTCTCTTTTACTGTGAAGTTTTTATAACTGAGGACATGGGTGAACTATCGATTTATGCAAGAAAATAAGGTTTCGAGATTATCTCTGTCAAATTTTTAGAAAAGATGGAAAATTAATACACATATTATTTTTGCTATTACAATGAGCATATTCATAGCAAAAATATATGTGTACTCATTTGCCACCGTCTCTAAAACTTTGACTGCGATTTTTTTCAAAACCTTAATTTCTTACTTAGTTCAATAGTCCACCCATGCTCTCAATTATTAATCGATAAACTGTATAATATGGGATGAATCCTTATCAAATCTATCAAATTTCCACCTATACACTGGGTGAACAGTATAGAGCAAACAGGTTTCACGGTTCGCCAGCCGGCTATGCGCGCGGAGGTGAGGGACTCAAGGCCGCGCGAGACATCTGTTCTGCTATACACTGCTCACCCAGTAGTTCCTGATCTCAGGTGTCACAATCCGGCCGTCAGATGCCGGAACAGTTGCCAGCTATGCAAGCGGACTGTGACGTAGTCTTGTGGAGACTGAGTGCGAGTAGCGATGTGTCATATTAGAAACCATCATAACCAGGGAAAGGGATTTGGAGTATTATAACGAATGGTGAAACGTAGTATAGATATTCGTAGCTCAGTGACTGTCAAGAGAGCTGCATGGACGAGTACAGTCCACTTCATACAAACTTACACGCAACGTGCTGTAAACGTATTTCAGAATAAACAAATGTTATAGTTTAATGACATATAGTGGTCTACATACATAATCTGCACTTCATTTTGAACTACATGTGTTTTTCTTGGCAACGCACAAGACACCAATAAACAAAATTACAAATATACATAATTAAATATCAATCTCTGCGTCCTCGCGCGTCAGTGGAAATATTGATGCCTGATAGACAGTTGTCTTCTGTATGGAACTCGCCTCTGAATATGTATGTTTTTCTGTCAGGAGCTTGTTAAATTGAAACCTTTATTTACAATATTATGAAATATGATAATATGTATACAACGTATACTACAGTATTTACAATATATACAATATACTACAATATTTACAACATAGCCTAATACAGTATCATTAAATGTTGAACAAAATGTAGAACCAAACGAAATGGCATTTTCAATTAATGTTACGTTTTGTTGATAAAACAATTATTCCTGCTGTGCCTTGTTATAATAAATTGTAAATATAATTTCCAAATTTCCAAAACACAACTTTTGCTCTGTTGCATGGAAGGAAATTTTTTAACATGGAAAAACTCCGCTCTACATCTGCAGAGACAATTGGAGAGTACTTGAAAAAAGATACCTCAATTAAATTCACATGTTGAATGACGTCATTGGGACACGTCTTTGTTAGTAGGTTACATCTGAAATCCAACTAAGAATACTATACCTATCATTTTTAATCAAACTATGTTCATTTTTTCACTAACACGTTTTCCTACTTCACCTTCTACTGCACTCAGTTTATTTACAATAGTCCTCATAATATTTATTTGCTCAACTAGTTGTACTCCTGACTTTTCTAACCAAATAATAGCATCCGGTAAATATAAAAAAATTGACTTAATATCCATGACTTCTTTTCAGATTATTCTATCATTTAGCAGTTCCTGGCGTATTTGAATCGCAGCCGCGTCATCGGGAATTGTTTCTGGAGCTTTTACAAATATAGGCTAGTCTTTCAATTTTGTATTGTTAGTTGGTTTCACTTTCGGCATTGTACCTGCACTTCACTACTCTGAACTGCAAACCTGCACGTTGACGTTCTTATGTGACAACTGTCCCGTTCACCTGCTGTTGACGTGCAGAGAGCTGCGAGTATGGCATGGAGGGGAGGACTTGGTATGAAGGGTTGTAAACAAATGACTATGTAGATGCCAATACTAGCTTTTACTACTCCAAATTCCGTTCCCTAATCATAACGTATTATCCATAAGAGATGTTTGGCGTGGAAACAAAATTTCGTTCCCCCATTACCCGGCGAGACGCGTCGCCCTAGGAAACCACCGCTTAAAACTACTGATGGCTAATTCTTTAAAAAGAGCGATTCCATTACTGTTCTATCATGTTTCCTGCTGTAGACAGAACCGATGTCATAGTGTATGCCTATTTGTAAAAACACATGAATACAAATTTCATAAAATAATAGGCCAACAAAATTTGCTTATTCTTCTCTATTATTCTATATTAATAGAATTTTACTAATTTTAAATTCTGATTCGTATAGAGGCATCTCCAGTCCGGATTCTGCAGGTAACAATTATCTACTTTAGCAAGTGAAACCTAGGTATTTCAGTAATAGTCAACGATACCATGATTTTTAAAAGTATTTGAGAAAGACATACCAACTGTATTTTTTAATTGTAGAATTATGTTTAGAATAGATTTAGTGTTTGATTTTTTTTGGAAACATATCATCCAAATGAATTTGAGAAATAGACTTTTGCCTATTCCACCATGACCTAGAAATTAATATTTTCAACGTTTCGAATCTACATACAGGTTTCAAAATCAGTTAAATAGGTACAACCTGAAGAGTCACCTGCTCTGTTGGTCCTGTTATGCTTGGATTGGCGCATAAGATTCATGGAGGAAGAGCTCCTTCCATGCTTTCATGACCATGTAATAATTAGAATGAGGTTCATTCTTTCGTAGTTTTCTGGCTAAAGGCAGGTAGTCCATTGCAAACGCAGCATTCTCCAATCTTTCCTATTTTCCACTTTCCTCTTAGTCTCCGCATATGATCCATAGCCTCTATCTTAATGTCGTCTATTATCTGATATATTCTTTCGCCCCGAACTTTTCTCTCGGCCACCATTTCTTCCGTTACATCCTTCAGTAGGCAGTTTTTTCTCACCATGTGACCCAACCAATTCCTTTTTCTCTCCTGATCAGTTTCAGCATTATTCTTTCTTTATCCACTCTTTCCAACATAGCTTCATTTCTTATTCAGTCTGTCCATTTTACATGCTCCAACCTTCTCCATATCCACATTTCAAATGCTTCTATTCGCTTACCTTCACTTCTTCGTAGACTAATGTCCATGTTTCTACCCTATACAATGCCACACTCCACACAAAGCAATTCAATAGTATCTTCCTTAGTTCTTTTTCCAGAGGTTCGCAGAAGATGAAGCTTTTTCTGTTAAAAGCTTCCTTTGCCTTCGCTAACCTCCTTTTTGAGTTCCTTGCAGCAGCTCATGTTACTGCTTATAGTATTGTAAAGGTTGGTAATACTGTGATAGACTAATATTGTGATAGTTCTTTTTGAGAATTTATTACAATTTTACTAAGCGAGAGAAGGACCGGTTTTATGCAGTAACTTGTCCGCGAACATTACCCTAGTACAGCCGTGGCGAAAATGCGACTCACGAGCACATTGTGGCTCGCAATGATATGCTGTGCATTTCTTTTGCTTCTAACCTTCTCCATCCCCCACCCTCTCACTCACTAGAGTCAAACTCCGTTCCATTTCTATTTGTCTCTGACCTGCGAGTGGCATATGTTTCTCTCAAAAACCATGTACCTCTACAAAAACGAAATTTTCAAGTAGGAGGGGAGGACGCGTTTTTTGCTGCCAATATGATGAGAATATTAATTGTATGATTTGTCACTCATGAAACATTAAAAGGTTAAGTGTTATTATTATTATTATTATTATTATTATTATTATTATTATTATTATTATTATCATTATCATCATCATCTCTGTACGTCGACCCTTTTCCAGCAGATGTACGAATAATGCGGTTAGCTCTTCAATTTGAACTCACTGATTTACTATGTAATGTCAAATGAAAGCTATATGTTAGGACTTGACAAATGTTGAACTTTAAAATTTTTGCCAAAAATAAATATCCGAATCTACCACACAATGATAGTACCTGATTGACATGGTTACGCTTCTGTGATGTCGCATAGAGAAACCTAACCATGTCATTCAGGTACTACCATATGGTGGGAGATGAAAGAAACGCACTGTCCGATACTACCCGACTCTCCACTATGTGAGGATGGCAGTGAACCTCCGGGTTCACTTGTAGAACTTGTTCCTTTTTTTGCTATAAATTATCAAAATTAATCAAACTGAGGAACGACTGAAAAACAATGTAATACAGAGTATTGATTGTATGTATTTGTTTTGAAAAAAATTAGAGTTGTAATTTAAATCTAGTGGTTCACTTTAATGTCTGCAGAAAAATAAAATTTTTGATTCGTAGCATCGTAAATAAAACGTCATCAGCGGCTATAAAAAAGTTAATTCTGAACAATCTCTGAGCAAGTGAATAATGGAGTTTTTTTTTCAATCTCTGTGATAGTGTAAAGATGACGTGTTTACCAGAACGATAGATCAATATCTGCAGTCAGGATTCCCGTCAGTGTCATAGACACACGGTGATGGTGTGAAACACACGCACTTTGAACAAAATTTCCAATTTAAAAAGTGTGTGGTTATCGGTCAGTGGACAGGACTCGCCAGTGATATCAGTGATGTCATGTAAAATGGGTCCCCGTATATTGTGTGCACAGATTCAGGAGACAAATTCACAAAAGCCAGCCAGTCATTCGGACGTAACAACACATCCATAGCGTACCCATTATGTTAACTTTCGGTTCGTCTGCACTGCGTACGTGTATGTATGTGTGCGTGTGTGGGTGTATGAGTGGTAGCCACTGTATGTGTGAATGTGTTTAGCCATCCGCACATGTGGATGGCAGGCGGCGAGCGACACAGTTAGTTCTAATCGATTTCCACGCGGATTGATTTTCTCTGATATATCTACGCGTAATATATAGGACTCAAATTCTCTCTCTCTCTCTCTCTCTCTCTCTCTCTCTCTATTCTCTCTCTTTTCTATCTACGATTCTATATACGGCATCCCAACATTCCATTTAGTATGAATTCCGAAACCCTGCTATTCACATGTTAGTCCCTAGGACATGTTAACTATCCCTCCCTTTTTTACCTTTTTAAGAATTACTCTTTTGTTCGGCTATAATTTATCTGCATTTGTGCACATTTAGATTCCGATATACTTACCGAATTGCATTTTACGCACAGCAAGTGATATCAATCCCTTAGCTACCAGCACCGTGATGTAATTTTTTTTTAACGTCCCTTTATACGAAACTATGAAACAACGAAAACTTAATGGATTCCGTTACAAAAACGCCACCATCTGTTCACATTACAGTATAAGATTGTGACAATGTTAATAATAGATAACTGTGAAATGTGAATGAAGTAACAGAGAATCTGTTCACAACTGCAACAACAAATTTCACAGAAAATGTCGCGAAATACCATGGAAAAAGGAATGATATGGAAAAACCAGAGAAATCCTCCTTTACAACCTCTTTATTCACTATAAATCTCACAAAATGTGCCGGTTCATTGTAGAAAGAAATCGTAATATCTTTGAAGTGGTACAATGATTTTAACAAAAATTTTGTTTGCCCTAGATCAGCTAACAGTAAGTGATAATGAAAATTATGAGAATGGTTTTGAGATATCTCTTTTTGACTACACAACTAGTTATTTTTGTTGGGGAGAATGTTTA
Organism: Periplaneta americana; assembly: GCF_040183065.1. Classification (NCBI taxonomy): domain Eukaryota; kingdom Metazoa; phylum Arthropoda; class Insecta; order Blattodea; family Blattidae; genus Periplaneta; species Periplaneta americana. The sequence goes on from NC_091125.1 coordinate 32,101,894, forward strand.
CGTTTGTAGCGCCTCTAATAGCAAGAGATTATTATTAGTGTTGTGGGATTTAATCGATTAATCCAATCGATTAATCTATCAATTTCTGTTGTAAGATTAATCGATCAAAAATATTTAATCGAATAATCGAATCGATTAAAATTAATCGGTTATAGTTGATATGAATTATTATTTTGTTAATACAAACTCATACTAAAAATTCTGACAATATTTCTCTCTCGGAAACTCTTTACTTAAAAGCACAATAATACTGATATTTTCTAACTGTAAACCAGGTGGCGTAGGAAAAATATTTGCACAAACACTTCAGAAAAAGATGGAGATATGAGGACAACGACCTAGTCTACCTCTGAAACACAATGCGAACTCCTTATTAAGTTTTATGGTTTTCCAAGAAACTTCCACTTTGTTGTCAGCTCATCTTCCTAGCATATGAAATAGGCTACATACGTTACTGGGATCCGTCCCCCTCATCCCTTATAAAATAACCATGTCTACACTGTATGCAAGTGAGAGCGTAACTACCTTCTTCTCTTTCTAAAATCTGGTTTCAATAAGGGTCAGTCTTCTGTTTCAACCGCTATAGTTCTGCAGTTGCAGTTTCTGTATATGAATCCTATAGATTCAAAATCCCCTACATCCTCTTTCACAAATTAAAGGTTTTTGACAGTAACTGGTGGCAAATAGAGGGAATTTTCAACCTAACAAACCTTTAGCTTTAAGTTTAGCGGCTTCTCGAATTCTAACTATAATAAATCATTAGAATTCATACTTAGCAAGCAGTATGTAAGCATAACTCAGTCGTGAATAAAATGGTTTTTAGGGGGTTTTGAATCTAGAGGATTCATATGAAGGTTGTGTGTTTAGTTTGATAAAAAAAATTCAGTTTTCTGTGGTTTGTGAAAAGTATAAACTCCATTATGTCATATGAGAATTTGAGGGATAAACTCGGTGAAACGCTTGGATTTAAATTGAACGATCGTGGAGAAATGCTTGACAGAAAAAAAGGTTTTTCGTAGTTATATACAATAAAAGTAATTTAATACAGTTATATGAACACTTTTTATTAAAAAAACTATATTAAATTACTTTTATTGTATATAACTATCCTACTCATGAACACTGTTAAATCTGACCTAACTTATGTAATTTAATCAAGGTTTTTCGTGTTTAGTGATGCAGGAAACATTGTTACTAAAAGTAGAGCGGACTTAATTCGGAGCATGTGAATGCACTCACATGTTTAAAATCACGGATGAAACAGTATTAACTAGGTGAGTCCTCATACTTTTTGTTATTTATGTTTGTCTAAAAAATTCGCGGAGAAATTGGCACAATAAATTTTAAGCCTCATAATAAATATGTTAGTTAAAAATTCGCGGAGAAATTGGCACAATAAATTATAAGCCTCTTAATAAATATGTTAGTTAAAAATTCGCGGAGAAATTGGCACAATAAATTATAAGCTTCATAATAAATATGTTAGTAAGTGATTAAAATAGTTGTTTTGTAATATAACGATACAATATATCTGCAGTGCCTGGGAAAAGTGACATAAGTCAGTTTCCACAAACCTTTTTTGATAATTTATTGACAACTTACACTAGTTTATGTCGATTTGAATTTTTTTCTCTATGAATTGTTGTAATGGGAGAAATACTTATGTCTCTTTTTCCAAGCGAGCAGATGTTCCCTAAGTTGTCAATAAATTATCAAAAAGGTTTGTGGAAACTGACTTATGTCACTTTTCCCAGGCACTGCAGATATACAGATATACAACATTTAATACTTACGCTTATGACCGAACACAAGTTAAATTTAAAAATAATTGTATATTACAGTATATTAAAACATTTTTTCAACTCGATCAAAATTCGATTAATCGATTAAATTCAAATAGTTAATCGATTAAATATTTTGATCGATCAACAGCACTAATTATTATGATTCCATACATCATCCCAATCTTCTTTTGTCCAATTCTTATACTGTTTGGCTCATTCCTATCGTTTGCTTTCCTTCGAGATCGACAATACTGCATTCCATTTCCTTGAATATTCTCTGTAGAGTTCCTTTGAAACTACTGCTCCATTATTCTCCAAAATCTTCTCGATTATCTTTTTTTTTTTTTTCAGTTTTCCAAAGTGTTTCGTCGAATTTCCTATGCCTGTCAGTTCTTGGAGTTATTATTTGTTTTCGGCCAGATATTCCATTCCTATTGCAACTTCTCATATTCTTATTTTATTATTTTTATTTCGTAATGAAGATTTCTCGCGAGTCTGATTAGTGAAATATGATACTAGGCAGCGGTGTATGTAGGCCTAATTGAGGAAGAAAGGAATTGGCCATCCTAACGTTCACCATTCCTTCCAATGGATCCTCCAGTAGGCAGTTTTTCTTTGTCTATGACCGAACCTATTCCTCCTCCTCGTCCTCCTCCTGATCAGTTGCAGTATTATTCTTTCTTCATCCACCCTTTCTAGAACAGTTTCCTTTCTTATTCTGTCTGTGCATTTCACACTCTCCATTCTTCTCCATATCCACATTTCAAATGGTTTTTCTTCACTATTTCGCAATGCCTATACAATGCCACACTCCACACAAAGTACTTCAGTACTCTCACAGTCTACTATATACAGTCGCGAAGCTTGAGGTGATTTTTTGCAAATCTCGTGATAAAGCGCTCCAAGCGGTTAGCAACTAGAAACAATAGAGTGTCCACGGTCGACTTTGGACTGAATCGTATTTCCATCGAGTGCTAGCTCGTTGCGTATTTCACATTGATGCTTGTGAAATGTTCGTTATTGGTTGTAATGAAAATGTTAATGGCTAAAATACAATAATTGGAATAATAATATTTTACTAGAGACGTAGAAAAATTAAGTTTGTTTTAATGAAATTTATTGATCACGTTTTATTTTCAATTCTGGTGGGATTATAATTGCTTAGGCCTACTTTTTTTCAAAGGATATGTTTTTAATTATAGCTGTTAGTTTTGTTGTTATTTTTATTTGTTACTTTACTAGAGACGTAGAAAAAGTCTGTTACAATAAAATTTATTAATCACGTTTTATTTCCAATTCTGGTGTGATTATTATTGCTTAACCTCAACTACATAAGCCTACACTACAAGTACCGGTATACGTAAGTTAATCCATTAATTCATATTTCCATTATTATTGTTGTAAAGGGAAATCCAAATTAATATTTATTGGTTTCATAGTTAATTATCGCTATAATCTTGAATGAGTGAAGCGATTATAGTAAATTTCAGTTCGTTTTGCACAAACAAAAATAATATTAACCTATTTCTTGCAGGTATCTTCGAGTTTATGGTGGAATTTAATATACTTCATTAAAATAATAAATTAACTTTATGCATTTAATATTTCAATAATGGAAGGAAGGTGTTAATTTTTCCAAAAGAGCACAACGAAAGTGTAACATATTGTGACGTTTTATTACTAACAACAATGAACTGTTAATCTTAACTAATATTTACAAAGCACTATTTACAAATCAGAACTGTCAGTTCTCAGTTCACAGTTCTTCTAGCTCAGTCACTCGAGTTCACAGTATCTCGAACCACAGACCTTCAGAGACAGTTCACTGTACTCGAACTCAGGTCCCTCCAACTGCGGTCCACTGCACTCGAACTCAGGTCCCTCCAACTGCGGTCCACTGCACTCGAACTCAGGCCTTCGGATGCTGACATAGTTGCGGACGCACACTCGAGTCGAACTCCGGTACACAAGACTGGCTTGCTTGCTCTGGCTTACTCACTGACTGAATAAACTGAAACTGAAACTGAGACTGGAACTAATCATGAATCACACACACACTGTCCGAGTTCCCTCGCGCTTCTTCTTTTATAACCACAGCGACGTAGTCTGGAAAGTTCGAATTCCCGATTTTTCCACTTCGACAGACTTCTCGAAGAGTCGGGAGGGTCCATTCCCCCTTCACTCCGCACGCAGCAGTCGCGCGCTCACACTCCCTCGCCGCGTAGGCCCTTTTCCCTCTCTTCTCTCCGCCGCGCGCCGTCCCTCAGTGCTCCGTGGAGCCCGCGCGATCTGCTCTCTTGCGGGACGCTGGTCGTGAGTTCGAATCTCACGTCGCTGTCACAATATTTTGTCGGCTGCTAGGAGAGAGATCTGCGATGATGAGGCGATAGTAGCGATCCCAGTGGTGGGCAACTATCCATGTTTGCATTTTTACTACATATTGAGCTTCGCGACTGTATATAGTAGACTGTGGTACTCTCTTCATTTGTTCTTTTTGCAGAGTTTCGCAGAAAATGCTCTTTTTCTATTAAAAACTTCCTTTTCCATTGCTATCCTGATTTTGACTTCCTAGGAGGAAATAATAATAATAATAATAATAATAATAATAATTATTATTATTATTATTATTATTATTATTACGTTTTTGAATTTTATTAAGTTCCTACAACCCATTACTCTTTGTAAATTGACTTAAAAATATTACAATTAAGCGTTACAAGGATGATGAAGAGAATGGTAATAATAATAATAATAATAATAATAATAATAATAATAATAATAATAATAATATGAAAATCAAAGTCACAGCCAGTTTTACAGAACAACTTAAACATTATTCAAGTAAACGAACTACTATCACTTAACTTAAACTTTAATTTAACCGTTGTTATTTAGTAAAATTTAAATGTTACACTTTCTAAACTGTAGAATTGGAGTGTTAGTAATATGCTACTGTACATTATTATACAACGATAAAAATATATCTTCAAGTATTTAATTTGAGAAGGCTACAAATAACTCGTAACATGTAACTTAATAAAAAATTGATAATGCATGTATGTTTTCTTCATATTTGTGATACCGCAAGGCCTTACATAGCTCGTGTAGTGTCTTTCAAAAGACAAAGTATTAATATGAACACAGAGACCAAAGTTTTAAATCAAAGCTTTAATGAATCAGTACAGGAAACTGCGGTCGACATCAAGGGTTTATTCTAACTTCAGAGCTTAGCATAATACACAGGAATATGTTTAATTAATTCTTGGAAGCCTAGACCGACGAGTTCATAGAGGTACCTACCTACCGTGAGTAAATTTATCTTACGGGCAGATAGCAAGCGCTGCAGGTCACGAACTTTCTCTCTCTCTCGTTCACTCGGCCGATTATTTGCGACTGGTGATGCGTGAAGCAGGGCTCGGAAATGATTATTTTGGAGCTATCCAGTTTCCTTTTTCATTACCTCTGCTGCTTTTCCTACCAGTTCAATTAGGTCAGTCAAATGAAAACCGTTAACCTTAGGGATTGCCAACTGGAATTTTCTGAACTGTTGCCTACAGACAGAACAATTATTCATAATAGAAGCCACAGAATTTCCTGCATAATTTTGTACGCAAAGAAACTTACATGGATCCCTTGAAGTACACAAGTTTAATAATTGTAATTGCAACGAAATTTGTGTTTCAATACAACCCCCCAACAAGATCGGTTTCCTTTGTATCATATCGGTTTCTTGTAAGACTTCGTTCATATGCAAATCGTGGCAAATATTTAATTCAGAAAATAATGGATTACAATAAAATATTAGTAAAGAACATTATTTTTGTTGTGATACAGGATTTTTCCTAAAAAATGGAAACAATCAGTGGCGGTTTCTCGGGGGAGGGAAGGGAGGAACGTCCTCCTCACATTTTTCTTCTTTTGAAGTAAATACCAAATGAAATATATGCCTTGAAATTCGAGGAAGATTCGATAATTTTTAAGTTCACAGCTATAAGAAAACCTCGGTTGATCGAGTTTTAAACGACGCGCAATCAAGTGCTGCTAGAAAACTGTGAGAAAGATGCTAGATTGTTTGTGTGGAGGAAAGCCAATCCATTCCTCCTTTACTGCAGTTAACACACATAGACAACAGCGTACTAGCGGCGAAAGACAGAAGCAGAGTTTTAAAGCAAGTAAATGAACGGCGAGGGAGGAGATCCTCCTCTGAATCAGCGCACGGGCGGGAAATATAGAAACCGACTGGTCTTGCAGCAAGCTCGCTACCGCTGCCATCTAACGATGCTGCATTCAACCAGACTATAACACATCTAGGAGGAGGCAACGTCAGTGTCACATAAATCATATTTTTCCATACGACTGCGAAAGCCAAGGGTCAATAAGAGACCTACTTATTTAAACAGGCATATAAAGTGCCACAAAAAAAGGAGGCACAACAAAAACAGTTTTAACACAAAGCTATGAAATACACCATATAAGCTTTATTTTTTTAAATTACAAAACAAAATATAATATTATTCTTTGCACTTTATATAAGGTACTATTCATGGTTTGAAACTTTCGAGGATATCTGAAAGTTGAAGTTAGATTTATATAAAACAAAGAGGAAGTAGGCCTAGTTCTAAGTTTTTGGCCCCTGAAATTCATTTCCATTCATTGTGTACTAGACAGGACAACAGCCAAGTTGTCAGTTTTGTACAAATATATTTGAAATTGAAAGTACTCCAAACTACCTTATTCTTAACATAAAAAATTAATCGGTCACCTACAGCTTTGAACAATAATGGTAGTATGACTTTACAAGAACTGACATTCTTCAAAAGCATGTGACACTGAACTTGTAAAATGTACATGTGGCAACACAGACCACGTGGGTGGGTGCAGTGTTCTCGCTTTCCTAACAGATTATTTCCCATTCCCACTTCCGTAAAACGGTTCTGATTATGTGTTAGTAGCTAGTCTCTACCAACACGTGTGATGCTGTAGTGTGCGCGAAAAATGCTGCGAGTTTGTGAATTTCCTTGCAATTGCTAATTTGTGCAATTATCCAACAATGAATGGAAGTGAAAACATATTTTGGACAATTTAGGAAATTCAGTTTACAAGAACAGATTATTGCTATACAAAAGAGAAGGCCAACTCTAACACTATCTGATCTTACAAGTATGCATGTAGGCTAATTTGTAGCATGTTTCTCTCAAGAAGGTGTCATTTTGCGCTGTTAACTTCTTTCCTCCTCTTAAGAAATATGCAGGAGCCGCCACTGGAAACAATGACTTCTTTATTATAATAACTCAGAAAGAGACTATATAAATCGTATCATCATCATGTACATGATCAGATTTAGGTGCAAATTGCCTCTTTTTTTCTTCTCCCAAGAGTCGCCCTCGGTAGCGCAGTTGGTATAGCGCTGGCCTTCTATGCTCGAGGTTACGGGTTCGATCCCAGCCGAGGTCGATGGAATTTGTGTGTTTAAATGCGATAGCCTCATGTCAATAAATTTACTGGGATGTAAAAGAACTCCTGCGGGACAAAATTCCGGCACACCGGCGACGCTAATATAACCTCTGCAGTTGCGAGCGTCATTAAATAAACCATGATACAAAAATAAAATCTTCTCCTAATCTTCCATCTAGTTTTCGCCCTGCCTGTCTTCCGTCTTCCCGTTAGTTTGTGGAATTATGCTAGGTACCTGTATCTGATATGTAAAATTTTTCTGATAATCCTGAATTTCGTTTATACTTTTGGAGGTTTGTAATAATTTATCACGGTGTTTCGTTTCTATGTTTGTCTAAACTCGTGATAAGAGAATAAACCCCTATAGAAAATCAGGTAAGGCTCAGAGGGTTAATGGTGGCAACACCATCTTAAGATCTCCCTTACGAATGGTCATTAACCTATCCAAGGAGCATTATTCTACTACTCAGAAAAGTTTCAAAGATGACATTGCAGTAGATATTAAAAAAACAAATAGAACAAGTAAATTTCTTCCTAATCCTGGGGAAAGTGAGATCAGAATAATGGCATTTAACAAATATTATGAATGTAAAATCACATTTTTCAATAATAATAATAATAATAATAATAATAATAATAATAATAATGTTATAAAGTTTGTAATATTGTCTACGCGATATTTAGTTCTTTGCTAATTAATTCTAATTATTATTCATTTCTTTGTTCATTCATTAAATAAATATTTTTACATTTTTCAACTTCAGAAATTAAAAAATAACACTATATTTACACACGTGGACAAATTATTAGACTAAACACAATACAAAATGTTTCAATATTTTAAGTTAATAATTCTGTAGTTTTGTAAATCAGCACATAAAGTTCACAACACTGATGCTGTTACTGTTTCAATTTTGGTGATAGATTAGGCTTAAGTCATAGATAAGAGACGAATTTCCTGATAATGACTGCATATTCACGCAACGTGGTGCTCCATGCCATAGAGCAGCGGTGGCGAAAATGTAATCGTGCGCCGAGCCACTGTGTACCCTGCAACGTGCATAGCACCTATGGAGGGAGGCGGACATCCGAAGGGGAAGTGAAGCAACTGTCTGACTTATTAACGGATTTCCATTTTCCTTACGTCAAGCACTTAAATATAATTTTATACAGTAAAAGGCTACAAACTAATGTTTAGTGCGTGTAACGAAGAAAGAAATGAACAATATCACAACCTAAAATTAACTGTCTTTAGAATGTCTCTGCGACGAAGTTTCAAAATCAGGAATTATGTCACTTACTGCCAGTCGTAGATGATCACGATGGTATTTATCTGTCAGTCGTGATCTAAATTTGGTTTTTACTATTTTAATTGTTGAAAATAATTTTTCACAAACGTAAGTTGTAGCGAACATGGCTTCAACAGAGCAAGCGAAAGAACGAAGCTTCGGATATTTATTTTTTGGCAAAGATTTGAAAGTTCAACATTTGTCAAGTCCTTACATCTAGCTTTCCTTTGACATCACATAGTAAATCAGTGAGTTCAAATTGAAGAGATAATCGCATTATTCGTACATCTGCTGAAAAAGGGTCGACGTACAGAGATGATGATGATGATGATGATGATGATGATGATGATGATGATGATGATAACAACAATAACACTTAATCTTTTCATGTTTCATCAGTAACATGTAGTATAATGCCGTTTTATGTTATACGACAGTTTTCCTCGTAACACTTGTGAACAAATCATACATTTAATATTCTCATCATATTGACAGCAAAAAAATGCGTCCTCCTAACCTACTTGGACCTTTCGCACATGGTTTCGAGAGAGAAATATGCCACTCGCAGGTCAGAGACAAATACAAATGGAATGGAGTTTGACTCCAGTGAGTGAGAGGGTGGGGGTTGCCGGAGGTTAGAAGCAAGCGAAATGCACAGCTATCACTGCTAGCCACAATGTCTCGCGAGTCACGTTCTCGCCACGGCTGCCATAGAGCGAAGAAGGTTTCGAAATTTCTTCAGGATTCCCACACCAAAACATTTGGGCAGGCAACAGCGCTGACATGAACCCAATCGTGAATCTCTAGTTTTTTTTAAGACTATATTAAACAATTTCAACATTACCACAGAAGGTAGAATAATTAATAGCTATTTGGCACAGAGACATTGAAATTCCGGAGTCTTGCTGAAATCTTATACACAACATGCCAGAGAGAATTGAAATGCCCACTAAAGCAAAAGGAATGCATACAAATATTAATGATGTGTAATTGTTATCACTGATCATGCATTATATAGTTGTACTCCATTTTAAAAACAATGAAAAATCAAATCAAATCATTGTATTTATTTCGGAATATGTATTATATGACTTTCTTGTGTTAAATATTATTGTACCTAGTTTACATGTTTCGACCTTTTATGGATCATCGTCAGAACTGGTCGTTGTTGTTCTTGGAGCCTCTTGTTTTGTTTCCTGTGAGGGTGTGTTCGTGTGGTGTAATATAGAGTCAAAGAGTGTGTGTGTTCTGAAATTGAGTTGTGTGTTGAGAATTTCATTGGGGTGTGTTTTTGTGTGTCTGTATATTTCATATTGTTCTAGTGTGTTTAGTTTCTGCTTTTTGGTTGGATGTGTAGTATTTCCATGACTGTGTTGATGTCTCTGTAGGTGTGGTTAGCATTTGTATGTGTTCTGCATATGTGGAGGTGTTTTGTAATTTTGTAATGGCTGTGATGTGTTCTTTGTAACGTGTTTGAAATGATCTGCCTGTTTGTCCTATGTAGAAGTTGTTGCAGGTGTTACATTTGAGTTTGTATACGCCTGTGTGGTTGTATTTGTTTGTGTTGTTTGTGTGTTGAGATGTTTTTGTAGTGTTATTTGTTCTGTATGCGATGTTGTAATTTAACATTTTTAAACCATTCTATACCTATTTTTCAGTTCAGTTCCCCCTTAAAAATAAAGTAAGTAATTGGTTCATGTTAACTACATATTTAAAGAGTCTCTGGGCTTGCGAAAATCTAGTGTGGGAGAGACAAAACGGAAAAAGATTCGGTACTCGAAGGTAAGAAACTAGAGAGGCAAGGCGATCTTCTCGAATGTTAATCTAAGGTCCTCTATAAGGATCGGTTCTTTTGGTGTGAAAATTCGATACATACATATTCAAGAGATACTCGCTGCGATTACTTCATGTTGGCTGAAACATTTCTCGCTGATTGACAGTTTTAATCAATACATAATTATTAGATCTTTCTGATTTAATACACTATACACACATAAACAAAACAAGCCAGGTGTTTAATATGCATTGAGTTTTAATATTAGATGTTCGGTGCGCTTGTGAAATATTTTATAACAAAGAGCGGATAGTGAACCTGCATATGCAATGCTGTGCGCTGAAGAGATTGTATAAAAAGTAACAATTTTATAACGAAGTCATAAATTATCATCTGGTTAACACGGGGCAGGATAAACATTTCTTTCTTGCTCCTTCTTTCCAACCCTGTCTCATATGGAAATTAATGTTGACCAAAATACTTAGTGGCCAGAAGCTTGTAGAGAGAAAAAGAGAGATAAAAAATAAAGGATAAACGAAAGAGGAGAACATATTTTAGTAACAGAGCCATAAAGTATTTTAAGATTCGTATTTGAAGAGTGTGATCCTGAAACTCGCTCAGTCCATTTGGTAATTTTAATGATTTATACATACAGTAGAACTCCGATCATCCGTCACACTATTAAGCGATTGACGGATTATCCGATCGTCTATTTCGCGCCCTTTTTTTCTTCAGAAATACTGTTTTGTATATCTTATTAGTAGGTTCTACAGATATTTTTGCTAGCGAGTATTGTTACAAGCTTTTATCGTTGCACAGCATTGTCTACTGTTTGAATTGCCGTTCTATAATATAACTTGTATATAAAATGTCTTCCACGGGTGTTATAACAGAAAACGTGTTGTGCTAAGTATCGAAAGAAAATAGAAATACGAGGGAGAAACTGCGATTCATCTCGCATCAGAATACGAGATTGGAGTTACAACTGCGCGATTTAATAAAAAAAAAAGGATAAAATGTAAAAAGTATGTAAATCTATAACATGAGACCTCTTTTATTCCTATCTTTCCTGAGACAGTCATTACAAAAGGTTTCCTTGCCACTTAAAAAGCCGTCGTTAACAACCAGATTTAAGTTAGCGAAATTCTGATTCACTACCTAGCGATTTAAATACAAGACCATGGAGGAAATTATAAAATCTTTAATGGTATGGATTATTCGATTTTTTCGATCAACCGTTCTGTCCATCCCCTTCATTACCACGGATGATAGAGGTTCTACTATATATGATTTTTTAGACCTCTATCATATTTTAAGGAGCCTATATTTTCTGCCAAAACAACGGAACTCCTTATCTAAAAGTTTCTGTTCTTGTGCATGTTACTCGAAAACTTGCTCAGTCCTTAGACCGGTGGATAAAAAACGTAGTCTAGTCCTTTCATAAAATGGACTTAACTCGTTTTGTGATCACGCCCTCCACTTGACCATCAGAAGACGGCGTATCCCGATCAGCGCCCAGACTTTCCATTAAAAACTCAGAGACACTTATGACAGACAAGGTCGTAGATGGAGTCTTTCTCGTGGCTCTCCCTTTTCTCCATATTAGCAATCAACATTATTCCGATCGATCTCCATTTCATCATCATTCCATAGCATTCCCAGATCTTTTTCTGTAGACACGCGAAAGGGACTGGTCCAGGGACTTGCGGGTTTGCCGGCTTCGAACCTGGACACTCCGGGAATCTTAGCGTAGTGAGCTGATGTGGGTAGCGCATACCTGGGGCTTACAAGCAAACATTCTGATGGGGCAGATAAAAATTTTTTTCTCTCTCTCACCATGTCAATAATGTCAAAACAAGTGTTTATTTAAATTTTGGCCACTCGATAGTCTATATTTTTCTATTTTAAGCTTTCTTTTCTTTCTTTTATATTTATTTGGATTAGTGGGACACAATTACGAGGCCGTCCAGAAAGTGATTTTTCCTGGGGCCGTTTATAGAAAAAAGCACATTTGCATGGAAAAATTTATTGAAACAGATACAGAAATTGTTGCGCTATTTGCCAACATTTCCTCCATAGGAATTGAGACATTTGTCACCAAGGGATCAATTTGTGTATCCTTGTGTCGTAGAAGTCAGCCGCCTGAGATCGGAACCAGCTTTTGACAGCCGTCTGCATCTCTCTGTCGATTCCATAGTATGACAAATACCTCAATTTCGTGGGGAATATGTTGAAAAATACGTCAACAATTGTTGTGTCTGTTCCAATAAATTTTTCAATGAAATTTTGTTTTATTTCTGTAAACGGCCCCTAACGAACTTATTTTTTACGTCCTTCGTAATTGCGGTCGAGTGTCTAAAATTTGTATAACTATTTCTTTTGACATTATTAACATGGTGAAAGAAAAAAAAATAACTTTTGTTTCTGCCCCCATCAGAAAGTTTGCTTCTCAGAGTAATAGTTCTATTATAGTGGTTCCCAAACTTTCCGAAGGCACGACTCACTTTTGAACGCAACTTCCATTTGCGATCCCCCATTACTTTACTGGTTCTTGACCCTATTCGCAAAATACAAGTCCCTATAAAATTTCAAACAAATATAAGTTTACTGAAATCAATGGATACAGCGCAAAGTATGAGTTTAAACAATAGCTTTCTAAGTATTTTTTGGAAGAAATTCAAAGTAATTACAAGTCACAGATGGATACTGAATCCGTTTTTAGACAGTTGCGACCAAATGGCTTAAAAAACTCACTGAAACATAAGCCTATATCTACTGATGATGGAATGATGAAACTGCACTCTTTTTGCACAGCATAGATCAGTTCTGCATCAAGAAAATATCTCGAGCTTGCAAAAGAAACTTGATAATATTTTTTGCAATCTCGTGTTCATACAAAATAATTCTTTCGTCTATGACTGCCACCAAAACAAAAGCGAGAAATCTCCTTGAACTTGAAATTGATATTACTGTGTGTATCGAATACCTAGTCATTATTTGAGAAGCTACTTTCTGAAGAGAGAGAAAAAAAAACAGGCAGAATTATCGCATTAATTAATTTTTACTTTATAATGGCTGAATTTTTTAATTACGTTTATATTAAACGTTGTTTATTTTGTGTTTCTAAATACAAAATTAATATACAGGAGCTTTTCTAAATTATTTCGTAAATTATCCAGCGACCCACCCCCCAGCTCTTTATACGACTTCCACTTTGGGAACCAATATTCTATTAGATGGATCCAACGCTAAGGTTCACCGTTCTTCAGGGTAATGATACATGTTTGTAATGGAGTGTAGATTGGTGATTCATACACTAAGACAATCACTTGTATATAGATATACAGGGTGTAGCAGGACCTCACCGACAAACTTTGAGGGATGATAGGTCATACTGAGAGGATCATTTCTTGTTAAGGAACATATTATGCTCGATGACACATCCTTCATGAGTTATGCGTCCTTTTTAGAAGCGTATTCTGTATCGCGCATATTGCATAAGTGTGTTCCTGAAGTCCTTACCATCTCTGTTATACTGCTGTAGTTTGTTATTGGTCTGTGTTATGCAGTGCTGTTATGGTGATTTTTCTCTTGGCTATACCCCCCACCCCTTGTTTTCTTCCTTGAAATATATTTTACTCTTCTCTCTCTCTCTCTCTCTCTCTCTCTCTCTCTGACTGCCATTTAATTATTATTTTCTTTATATTAAAGAAGTAAAGAAATTGTTTTGCTTTACATTTTAATTGTACAAGAAGCTTGATTTAAAGGATACATCATGTAGCACCACCGTAGATGCATACACTTGTCTCGATGAATCTTGGAGTGTGTATTTGCAGTAGGGTAAAGTTGCCTATTTCCGTGATACCCCTAATCCCGTGATACTTTTTAAAAATTGAATGTCAGTTAAAGCTTTGCCGTATGACCATAGCGCCAGAGATCTTTCTCGAAAGAGTGCATATTTCGCCTACTTTTGAGACATCGGTGGACTTCATAGCAAGATACCCAGTTCCCTGACAATCAGTGAGAAAAAACGTATAACGGAATTAGGAGTATCAAGAAATTAGGCAACTTTACCCTACTTCTTGTTTTTCAACCACTATTTTATATAATTCGTTATTCATAGATTTCAAAAAGGCATATGACTCGGTTAAGAGGGAAGTATTATATGATATTCTTATTGAATTTGGTATTCCCAAGAAACTAGTTCGATTAATTAAAATGTGTCTCAGTGAAACATACAGCAGAATCCGTATAGGTCAGTTCCTATCTGATGCTTTTCCAATTCACTGCGGGCTAAAGCAGGGAGATGCACTATCACCTTTAATTTTTAACTTCGCTTTAGAATATGCCATTAGGAAAGTTCAGGATAACAGGCAGGGTTTGGAATTGAACGGGTTACATCAGCTTCTTGTCTATGCGGATGACGTGAATATGTTAGGAGAAAATACACAAACGATTAGGGAAAACACGGAAATTTTACTTGAAGCAAGTAAAGCGATCGGTTTGGAAGTAAATCCCGAAAAGACAAAGTATATGATTATGTCTCGTGACCAGAATATTGTACGAAATGGAAATATAAAAATTGGAGATTTAACCTTCGAAGGGGTGGAAAACTTCAAATATCTTGGAGCAACAGTAACAAATATAAATGACACTCGGGAGGAAATTAAACACAGAATAAATATGGGAAATGCGTGTTATTATTCGGTTGAGAAGCTTTTATCATCTACTCTGCTGTCAAAAAATCTGAAAGTTAGAATTTATAAAACAGTTATATTACCGGTTGTTCTGTATGGTTGTGAAACTTGGAATCTCACTCTGAGAGAGGAACATAGGTTAAGGGTGTCTGAGAATAAGGTGCTTAGGAAAATATTTGGGGCTAAGAGGGATGAAGTTATAAGAGAATGGAGAAAGTTACACAATGCAGAACTGCACGCATTGTATTCTTCACCTAACATAATTAGGAACATAAAATCCAGACGTTTGAGATGGGCAGGGCATGTAGCACGTATGGGCGAATCCAGAAATGTATATAGAGTGTTAGTTGGGAGACCGGAGGGAAAAAGATCTTTGGGGAGGCCGAGACGTAGATGGGAGGATAATATTAAAATGAATTTGAGGGAGGTGGGATATGATGATAGAGACTGGATTAATCTTGCACAGGATAGGGGTTGATGGCGGGCTTATGTGAGGGCGGCAATGAACCTCCGGGTTCCTTAAAAGCCATTTGTATGTATATATGTATGTATGTATGTATATTTTATATAATTCTGGATTCCACTGCTGCAGAGGTGACAATTTTTGTTTATGAACATCAAACAAAAAAACATTAGGAGCAGCAAGAGATGATCTAAGATCTCTACAGATCTCCACGTACAAAACTTATGCAGCCATATGCCGTATGGCTCCGTACAGACAAAATTTTCTTTTCCCCAAAATGTTAATTTAAAAAATTGTAAGTTCCCATAGGATCTATGGCCCCATATGGCCTCCATGGTGTTATGCATCTTCAGTCCTTTTTATCATCCAACAAATCCAATAAAACACTGTTATGCTTCACAGAGTTGGATGATGAATTCTGCGAAAGTGCCAAAAATATAATGAGGTATTTAAAAGGGCATGTAATTTTAACAGCTCTTGTAAATTGTCAGATCACACATGAAAAATTTAATTTAATTTCTGTAAAAAAATACCAGAGATCTGAATTTCGGATGCATAGCTCCTTAAGAATGCAATGCCAACGAGCATATTTTCCTTAACAAAAAATTATCCTCTGTGTGATCTATTATTCCTAGAAAGTCTGTCGATTAGATCTCGTTACACCCTGTATACACGTTAAATAAAAAAGATAAACTGCAAAAGGATTAGTTCAAACACATCAAATGTCTGAACATGTCCCGATCATCATGATATGTTTATTGATTTAACGATATTAGGAGTTTATACAGTTGATTCAGTTTTTAATTAATATACCTTAACCCCCATTTCCCTCTCTTTATAAATGGTCAATTATAGTCCGTTTCGATATGTCACTCTGTGTTAGAATCTAGATCCTGTTTCTGTACGTGAGCAGAGCTTGATAATGTTTTAGTAATTGTATTATTACAGTTTATTTTAGTGTGAAATGAGCTTCCATTTAAAATATAGCCAAGTTATTGCCCTTAGAATTAAAATCATTATTGTATTGCTTTATGTAGTTCTGAATATCGTTCACCACTGCAATTCTCCACTGTATTGTAAATGACATTCAACAATTAACGTTCAGCAAGTATACTCATTTAACGTGAGTGGAAATGGTCATAACGCTGAAGAATTGAAAATTATCTGCTGCATTAATTCCAGGAATTCGAAGTTGGAAATATATGATGCAATATTTCTATTTTAAAGGCACAAAATGCAAGACGTGTTGCATTAATACTTCAATGGAAGCTAATCTGATTAGATGCTATCAAAACATCTGTTCCTTTATTGTAATAGTGAAGTCAGAAATGCTTTTTTTACATGCTCTCGAAAAACGTGATTATTATACCGAGAAACTTCATGCAATTGCATGTTTTTATTGATTTGGCATATTGAAAAAGTACAAGTGGACCTTTGTCGATCATGATTTTTATGTTCGATGAAGACAACTTTATTTTGCATAAGTGCATATTTCGAAAGTTTTCCCTTTTAAATGTATATACATATATTTCTATTTTGCATATTTAAATCCATATATTAACATTTTTCCTTGTTTGTTTCCCGCCCTTTTATTATGTAATTTCAAAATTTCTCTCTGATAAAAATAAGAATTATTTTCAAGAAATACAAAAAAATGTGAAGAATAAAACCAATAATTAGTTATTATTACTTAAATTGCTGCGGAGACGATGGCTACTTCTCCCTAGTGTATAAGTCAGGTCATTTTTACTTTAATATGAGGCTTAGATACCTGTATTACTCGACCAAGGCCAGTGGAGTTCTGTA
The DNA here is from genome assembly GCF_040183065.1 of Periplaneta americana. Classification (NCBI taxonomy): domain Eukaryota; kingdom Metazoa; phylum Arthropoda; class Insecta; order Blattodea; family Blattidae; genus Periplaneta; species Periplaneta americana. Next base: position 32,119,161 of record NC_091125.1, read on the forward strand.
GCCCGGAGCCGTGACGCTACTGCTCTTGCATTCGTAATACCGCATCGCGATAGTTCACGTTACGCCCGCAGCTCCACTCGCCTTGGTCGAGTAATAAGAATAAAACCACTTATTGTTGAGGTCATGAAATTACTTCGACGACAATGCTACTAGTGCTCTCGAATTTCGTAGATACTAAAGTGAAAGCATTTAAATACCTGAGACAATGCAGTCACGTGGAGTGTACATTTTCATTTCAATAAGTTTTACTGCACAATCAAGCTTACAAGTATGCACCAGTCACATCATGTGATGTCGAGAGATCGTTCTAGGCATTTAAACTAATTTTGACAGGTAAGAGGAGATGTTTCAAGTAGAGAATCTGGAGAAATTGTTGGTGGTTGTTGTTTAGTCAACTATCCGAAGACAGGTCTGAGCCTCACAAGTGATACCAAAAAGCAACACTCATTAGGCAACTAGGCCAGGAAATAATGAGGTAGGGTGGCCACTGAGAGGATAGAAAGAAAAGAGGGAGTAATCCAGGCAAATATGCTTGAAATCGGTGCGACGGATATGACGTCAAACTACACCTTTTACGCCCCATAATCCACCGCGAAATACCGCCAACTGTCAAATATTAAATTGCTACTATCGATTTTGGTCATACGTAAAAGGATTAGAATGGATGTGGAGGTAACAGTAATGTATGTACATTTCACTGTATATTTATTAAAAGTGTTATGGTTGTGACATGGACTGAACACTTCATTTCCACATTCTTTCTTTTATCAAGAAGGAATGTTGGCATTCCTTCATATGTTAAAGCATAGGAGGACATATGAACGGACATATTCTGCAGTTGAGTCGAACAGAATAGTAGCTTATTTATAAAAAATATAATACCTGCTGAATTTGACCACACTTTTGAAATATTCACAACAACACGAAACAATTTGTAATCGTAATAATATGAACAAAACAGCTGATAAACACACCTGAAAAAGAGATTAACTAGGGGTAATTTGACGGACATACTAGTACAACTTTTTGGTTCCACAGTTTCAAGCTTATAGCCCGGGGTTGGGTGACCAGTTCCTTTCCCCACTATTGCATACATAGCTGATTAGCTACTTATTACACTAATCAGATTTCAGATACATACAAACAATTGTTCTTCCTCTGACACATGTCGTCAAGTGAGATGTACTCTCTGATAATAGAGGTAGGCTACATATCAGCCATAACCTCAATAAGAGGATGTTTACTGCCATAATAATTACATGAATGACAAAGAAAGTTAAAAATGCTGGAAAATTAGAAAGTTAAAAAAATGTACCAATTCATGTATGTGTGTAAAATGAATAATTAATACACTTATAGAAACAATAGATTTATTAAAAATTATTACTTTAAATTATTATTTTCTTATATATCATATTATTAAACTGAATAAACCTCTAGAGTGTATATTTTACTACATATATTTCTATTTTAGCGCATTTTTACTGCAAAATTTCAGGCATATTGTTAGGTTTTTTAGTGCATAAATTTCCGTGGTCTAGTGATTATACTCTGAAATTCTGATGTAAATTCAAAGCAGTCGTGCGTAATGGATTTCAAACAACGATGAATATCCTTACGAATACACCGAAGGATAAGAAAAGTAGGGAGTGTCGCTTCTTAAATTTAAGCGTACAGAGGAACTCTGCTTCTGAATGTGAGGGTTAGTGGCAGAACTTGCCAAACAATTTTGAAATAAGAATATTATCTAGGTGTTAATATATTGTCCTCATTTTAATGCCTCCATATCAAGTTTATTAATCTATTTGTCAATAGTTGAACTAAGAGAGGACATTTAGTTCTACTTACATGCATATGTTTTCATACATACATAGGCCTAATACAATACAATGCAATGAAATACAATACAACACAATATTGCAATACCTTACAATATAAATCTTATAGGCAATATAGTAGACCGGGTGAGCCGTTAGTCATGTCATTCATTGTGATTGATAATTTCTTTAGTAGAGAGCAACAACAATTTCAATTACCATTTTGCCGTGTTATGGATATTTTTGTAGAAAAAATGTAATTTTAAACAAGTGAATTGTGTCATCTTGGAACGCTGTAATGAGTGGCCGAATGTACAGTAGCCTGTGTTCCTGTGAATAACTCCTTCACCGGACGAGTTTTGAATAGAAAGTGGGAGCTAGTTTATTTTAATGTCGTAAGAAAAAATACAGATGATATACTGTATAATTTTTCTGCTGTAAACGTGTAGTGAGAATGTACAAACAGTACTTTGCTTTAACCAATTAGAAATAGTTGCCTTCCGCAGTTCCACATAATTTTTTGAACTAATAAGAGAAAGTAAATGTCCAGAGTTGGCTTCACACGCAATTGAATCCATCATTGTTAAAAGGTAGGCGTGTTTTTTTTTTGCGCCTATCTGCTTCATTTGCGTGATTCGGGTTCCACATACTGCTGATAGATGACAGGACTGTGGCCCATTTTCAAGTTGCACACCATTTCGACAGGCCACCTTATACATGATGTATATCTATGAAGAGTTATGTAGTGTATTAGAGTGAGTGTATGTGTAAGTGCTCGTGTAAGTGTAATATAGGGAATGGGTGAGGATGATGATAAGGAAGAGAGAAGGGGAAACCCGGTGCCGGCACGTAGCCTACTCCTGTCGATTAGCACCAAGGGGACCACCAGGCTTAAAGTCCCCATTCGACGGACGAATGACTATCACAGTGACACATGCCTTCTCTTTATATGTACTGTCTTGAGATTTGGGATTTAACCCAGGCACAGTGATGCACAATTTAGTGATTAGAAGTTGTGCACCGCCATCTCTCCTCGTCCCGAGGTAGAAAGTTTACATGAAAATTTCTGATCCCGCCGGATATAGAACCCGGACCGGCTAGTCTGGAGGCAGACGCGCTACCACAGAGCTAACTCGACGGACTGTTAATGCACTAAGTAATTTCTTTCCGTATTGTGATGATCGAAGAAATCTGATCTACTAACTTAATCATAAAATTTTTAAGTTATGTTTCTGTTGTGTTTACGTACCACTCACCATGATAATACCCTAGATCATATATGTAACAGATAAGTCATCGCTATGTTAAAATCGTTTGCACTTTGAAGAGAACAACCGCCAGGATCGCCACCCGTCCGCCGTAAACGAACACGAGATGGCAGTACAGTCGCTAATGCAATTCAAATGGGAATAATGACATGGCTCCCTACTTATGTAACAACTAGATGGCAGCATAGTAAACATGATAAAAGTTGTTAACTTCAAAACCTATAAGGCCGACCTATCTATCTATATATGATCTAGGGTAATACTAAGCTAAAAATCATAATTGGTTTATTTCATTCTCTATTAAATCCGCAGACACTTAAGAAATTAGTCAAAATGTCTATTTTGTCAAGAATTGACTTAGTGCCTTTTAACAGTGGCCGATTCAATTGCTTGTTTACATTTATTCTTTACTATCTTGTTCTCTTCTCCAGCACTCTAGCGTACACGCTAGCTGAAGTATCTCTTGACTCCAGGCAATGACCTTTTACAGCATTGTCACGGTTCCGCACAGTTTAAAATTGATTTTAGGAACGACAATTTACATTTGTTCGAGTCAAATTTTGCAAAGTTAAAAAAGAAATTAAATTCGGGCAAAAATATATATTACTATAATTCACTACTCTCTTAAAATTGCCTAAGGATATTGGCTTTTTAATCAACAGTTTATATCCTACTAAGCGGTCCATTTAAAACTTTTATTCTCTCGGAACGTAAGGGAAAACTAACAAAATTTTATTTAACTTTTCTGTTTGAACTGCCTGAAAGATCAACACCTTGAAATTAATGACCTAGCTTACGGTCCATGCTGTATACTTGCAATGCATAAATACAATCAATACCTATATTGGAACAGAAGGACAATGTTTTGTGAGTAAATGTGTATTTTAGAAATGTGACCCAGCATTTAAATTTTAGCTGATGTTTGTATAAACATACAACACCTGCTTTCAGCAGTAAGCAAGTCTGATTGCACTGGTTAATTATCATGCGGCGATATGGGGCAAGGCAATTAAATGTATTACTGACAGTAATAGTTTGTGTCGTTGAAGGGCGGAGATATTGGCGGTGCGATAGCGGATTTCGCGGCTTTGAATGCCTTGGATGTCAGCGCTGTCATGTTATCGGTCTAATTCCACGAAACGTTTTGCATACTTCAGTCGTTAAAGTTTAAAATGTAAATCCCCAGTTAGTTTAACTCTCTACTGAAATTCATTGCACCTAATCGTGCTGGAGTGTTAGTGTATCTTATGCTAACTACAAAAGAAACGGCAAATAACACAATAAAATAAATGCGTTGGATAAATTTAAAGGCTAAAGTTAAAGTTAATGATCACTTGTAATTACTATTTTGTAAAATTATTATACTTTCTCAAAGAAAATATTATTTTCACAAATTTGAGTAGGTTATATCTTGCATTTAAAGTTTCTGGATCCAAAACTTTTGAATTTTAAAGTAGTTAAAAAAATTAACAAATCGTATTATTTATCGGTAATTCTACGTAAAGTTTATACATATCTATAGTACATTTATCTTTTGAAGAGGTGGAGAAGTTCAAATATCTTGGAGCAACAGTAACAAATATAAATGATACTCGAGAGGAAATTAAACACAGAATAAATATGGGAAATGCTTGTTATTATTCGGTTGAGAGGAACATAGGTTAAAGGTGTTTGAGAATAAGGTTCTTAGGAAAATATTTGGGACTAAGAGGGATGAAGTTACAGGAGAATGGAGAAAGTTACACAACACAGAACTGCACGCATTGTATTCTTCACCTGACATAATTAGGAACATAAAATCCAGACGTTTGAGATGGGCAGGGCATGTAGGACGTAAGGGCGAATATAGAATGCATATAGAGTGTTCGTTGGGAGACCGGAGGGAAAAAGACCTTTAGGGAGGCCGAGACATAGATGGGAGGATAATATTACAATGGATTTGAGGGAGGTGGGATATGATGATAGAGACTGGATTAATCTTGCTCAGGATAGGAGTTGATGGCGGGCTTATGTGAGGGCGGCAATGAACCTCCGGGTTCCTTAAAAGCTAGTAAGTAAGTAGGGGAGAGTCGGGTAGTATCGGACATCGGGTAATATCGGACAGTGAGTTTCTTTCATCTACCACACGATGATAGTACCTGATTGACATGGTTACGTTTCTGTGATGTCGCATAGAGAAGCGTAACCATGTCATTCAGGTACTACCATATGGTGGTAGATGAAAGAAACGCACTGTCCGATATTACCCGATGTCCGATACTACCCGACTCTCCCCTAAGTATAGTACATGTCACATATTTTCTTGGCATGTGACTAGTTCTCACGCGAGCCCCTATATCTCTCGAGGATATTTTTATTATAATTTTGTTGTGATTATACTGAATTTTTACTTTGAACGATAATATAATTAGTGACATTATTTATGTTTTGGTGTTCCACATTTATTATAATCCGATGAGAAATCATTAGATCTATAGATCATGTATATCAAGGTTGTCTCACCCTGAGTAGAACTAAAAATACAATTTCTATTTCTAATTACTGTGCCATAATCTTTAGGGAGGCCGAGACGTAGATGGGAGGATAATATTAAAATGGATTTCAGGGAGGTGGGATATGATGGTAGAGTGGATTAATTTTGCTCAGGATACGGACCGATGGCGGATTTATGTGAGGCCGACAATGAATCTCCGGGTTCTCTAAAACCCATAAGTACGGTAAGTAATAATTACTTTGCCATAGAACAGCCTAGCACCACCACCACTACTGTAGATCATAAATCCTGCTCACTTTTTACCTTCGACGTCAAATAATAGAATCGATGATGTTAAAGCCTGTACAATGAAATATTTTATTGAAGCTTCTGTTGTGTAGATATTTTTGTTAATTGATATCCACATGGTGCTAGTTCCTTAGCTGACGGCAACATAAACTTGAGTTATTAGCATGTGGCGGTTATTATTACAGTGCTGAAGATTCCGTCATATCAGCCATAACAGACGATTCAGTAAAACCGCAAAACAATGATTTGCGAAGCCAGATTAAGGTGATCAGTCCAGTTTCGCTGTAAATATCTAGGTCTGCATTATAGGCTACAAGACCATCTCATTGGGAACGGCCACATGTAGGCCTACTCATACAGTTTGTGCTAAGAGTTTTGTCTGAGTTGTTCAAAAAGGTTCCTTTTGCTCTCCGTGAGAGGATGTGTCCGCACCACGACAGAGCACCACCTCATTTCAGTCTACTGGGTGTCCATTTCAAAGTGTGTCATGACGTCACTGTTGTTGAGTCAGCGATTTGAAGCGAGTTTCAGCTTATGTGTCAGAGAAGTTGCTTATTATTCAAGGCGTTCAATCTGAACTTGAGAACGTGTACGGTATAACTTGAACGCAGTAGCAACAGATGGCGGTCTGTACGGTCTGGGTGCTACCATAACCTCTTTCCAACTGTGTTTTGCGCGGCCAAGTCGTACGCAGGGTAGTTGTTATCGGTTGCGTACCGCAACATTCCACAACACAAATCAAATGCTCCGTGTCCATGTTGACCGTCGAAGTTAATGTCAACAAATACGGAAGTAATCGTCTTAACCCTCTTCCCATATCCCGACAGTAAGAAAAAAACTCACCTCAGTACGTGTTTTCAAACAGTTCACATTCCTGCCACTACCGGCGTTACCGTACGTATCGGCACGTACTCTTCAGAATGAACGCCGTACTTGCTAGGCAACTTCTATGGCACACGGGTAATACGCCTCTGCGAAAGTTTAGGAAGATTGAATTCTCTAGGTTCATCGGCTAGCCACATGACGGCATACAGCGAGCCGTGACACAATTTGAATTGAACACGCAGTAGACTGTAGAATAGTGTAGATATTCTCAACCATCTGGATGACATTTCCTGGTCGCTGGATTGGAATGGTAGGCCCTATTATATTCTGCGAGGTCACCCGACACGTTCGATTCTTTCCTATGGGGATATGTAATATCACTTGTTTATAAGAACTTAGTAAACACGGATATGGAATTAGTTTCCAGGATTGCAGCCTTCAGTGATGTGTGGTTAAAATCAAAATAGGGACGTTTGAAAAAGTGCAGCAGAATATCGTATGCCGATGTCATGAGTGCATTGGTAAATATTCGATCATAGAGTTCACTATTCTTTTTATCTTTTCAGATAATTTCAATCGTAAAAATTAGGCTCAAACGTGGCTAGTGTCTCTAATGTGAAGTCGGAACGACACTGCGCTTTTATCTAGGACATCGCACGACTTAATATAAGGGCCATTGTCGAAGATTGGATTCGAAACCATAACCGTGGCTGTAGCACAGTGTCAAACCTACCGGTACTCTTCAAACAATCTGTCATTGTCAATTAATTTTACATAAATTAAGAATTTAAAGCAACTATTAACAGCATTTAAGTGAGAGGGTTATTAAAGAAAATGCACAATATAATATGGAGTAAATATTAAGGAATGTATCGACTCTATGATTCCATTGATGTAGGGAAAAAATACCGTTATTGGTGTTTGTAATTAATTGAAACGATTTCATCTATTCGGAATTCGCAACCACATATCCTGCAGAGATGTGATCCGACCAATTAAGCCACGGGCAATAAACCCGAACCGGAAATTATTGATTCGGTCATGCATTGCCTGTATTTAAACGTAGGCCTCAATACACAAAACTTTTAATTTACCAGAACGCAGTTTTCTGGTAATTATATTAAGCTTCCTCTTTGATCCAAGGTTGACATATTTTCTTTCAAAATAAAAGTAAAATCCGTGTTGTAGTCTTATGTCATACCAAAGAACCCTATCCCTTAATAAAGATACATAGCGAAAGTTACTATAAACTAGTCGAGGGAAAATGCGAAGAGGATTGAAACTGAGACACATACTGCGTTATGAAATGAATTTAGTAGTAGTCATTCTAAAAAAACATTTAGTTCCAAATTTGCAATTAAGTTTATGTGTTTATATTGCACACAGAACTACATACTTGACAGAAAACGAACGAACTTCGAGTCGAAGATAAAGTGTCCATACACTCTTACTATAATCTTCCCCGGACGTTTCCAAAACGTCACTAACATCTAATATTTTTATTTGATATAGCATGTGAAGTGGACAGACAGAATGAGAAGTGAAGTTGTGTTGAAAAGAGTGAGTGAAGGAAACTGATCAGGAAGAGAAAAAGGAATTGGTTGGGTCACTGTCTGAGAAGAAACTGTCAACTGAAGGATGCACTGGAAGGAATGGTGAATGAGGAAAGAATTCGGGGGAGAAGAAAATATTAGATGATGGACGACGTTAAGATATATGGATCATATGAGTAGACTAAGAGGAAGGCAGAAAATAGGAAAGATTGGAGAATGCTAAGTTTGCAGTGAAAGACCTGCCCTTGGGCAGAACACGTATGTATGTATGTATGTATGTATGTATGTATGTATGTATGTATGTATGTATGTATGTATGTATGTATGTATGTATGTATGTATGTATGTATGTATGTAAAATGTTGTTTTTTTATCGACGCTCGCAACTGCCGAGGTTATATCAGCGTCGCCGGTGTGCCGGAATTTTGTCCCGTAGGAGTTCTTTTACATGCCACTAAATCTACTGACATGAGCCTGTCGCATTTAAATGCCATCGACTGGCCCGGGATCGAACCCGCAGTCTCGGGAAAAGAAGGCCAGGGCTATACCAACTGCGCCAACCAGGCCGTATGTATGTATGTATGTATGTATGTATGTATGTATGTATGTATGTATGTATGTATGTATGTCATTGTAATTGCCCATTACCATCGGCAGTCCTAAATTCGCACGTATATTATACTGGCAGACTTAGCTATAGTATTTTCATCCATTGACGTGTCCAAGATTATTTAATATTTATCTCTTGGCCTGTGCGATTACAACGGTTTTAGGTTGTTCATATAGAAGCATTACTGTGGAAGTTCCGACGTGGGGGAGGGTCTCCACCATAGCTAAGCTACACGAGCGAGTGAGTGTACAATCACGTTACTTGAAAGACTGACCACTCGACATTGTGTAATATTCTATGGCTACTGCGAAGACAATTAGCAATTTTTCCATGGAAGCAGGTTGTACAATTAGGTGAGTAGGAATAGCAAACAGACACTGTGTTCATATTCACGAACTAGGCAACTTCTTAGCTTGTGGTATATTTGTAAACTACAGCCAATACAACCAACCGTACGTGTTCTTTCACTGCGCTCAACCTAAGAATGAACAAAAACACGTTCGGTTGTATAGTTAGTCAAGTTATATGAGTGACTGCTGTAAATTCTGTGAAGTATCGCTCAGATGTCAAGGAGATAGACGAAATTACATGTACAATAGTGGCAAAAAAACCGGACCGACCCTTGTAGCCGATTTCAGAGACTTATTTACTCCAGAGCATGATAGACTAGTAACTAAGACTTTCGTGTTTCGAATCCTGTCTGGGAAGAAAGCTTTTTTTTTTTGTTCCTTATTCAAATTGATTCCCAATACATTTCGATTGCAGCGATATTTTACTATTTAATTAACTTATTATTCCCAGAACATGAATTTTACCAGCAATCGAAAAGTATTGGGAATAAATTTGAATAGGGAACAAAAAATAGTTTCCTTCCCAGGCAGGATTCGAACCACGAAAGTCTTAGTTACCAGTCTATCGTGCTCTGGAGTGAACAAGGCTCTGAAATCAGCTATAAGGGTCAGTCCGGCTTTTTTTGCCGCTACTGTACATATTGCCATCGTGCGACTAAAACCCGATCTCCAGCGTCAAAAGTCAGATATGTTTTTCGCTTGCCATAAAGCAATCCTGATATAGGATTCAACTTGACAATTTGTCCCCTTTGTAGCTAAATTTGCAGAGTGCTGGTTCACGATGACCGCAGACCTGAGTTGAAATCTCGGCGATGGTGGAGTTGTATTTATCGTGGACAAAGTCAAGTTCGTGAGTTTTTCTTGGAGTTCTCCAATTTTCCCATCTCAACTACACGAATATTCTTAACAATCCTCCTTGCATAATCATTTCCGTCTCAAAAATAGGACACCACTTGTGTTTGCATGGAAACGAATCGATCTATTTCATGGCTTGTTTTTCTCGTTGTTTTCTTTTTTTCCAGAGATTGGTAAATGTAGTGATAGATTCAAGAAAAATTATACATATGCATAATAAATACCTAAGCCTTCATTCTTCTTAGCTTAACTTCGTGATCTGGACATTACTCATGTAGAATTATAAGCGTACTTGCGCTGATGTGCTTAGGGTTAAATGTGTAGAATGTTTATCTGACGGGACGTGAAGCATCCCTAGGCATTTCAACACAAAAGGCTTTTTGTACACAAGTGTTGGAATAAGTTGCTGCCTGGGTAAGCCGGGTGCATAGTTCACCACACTATGTATTGCTTTCCGACCTTCATATCCACATACCAAACCTCTGATGAGGCTCTGCAGTTTTCATAGACCTATAAAAGTGTGAGTCTTCATATCCCCTTCAGCCAACAAGGAACCTGGAAGATTATGGTGCAACTAATGCACAACTATGAGTCATCAAAAACTCACCATCATTTCCATCTACCAATGTTTGTACAAATCGCAAAAAACATCTATTGTGGCTGACGATAGCTTCGGCGTCACACAAACATAGGAGATACCGCATTTTTTTCGAGATGTAGGACATACTAATTAAAATACACGGCACCGAAATTCCGTTCAGTGAATCAGTAAAGAATCTAGGTATTTATATGGATAAAAGTTTAAATTGGAACATTCAAGTTGCAGAAACCTGCAAAAAAGTATTCTCATTAATCCACTCGTTTAGACGATTGAAGAATTTTCTACCCTTTTCCATGAAAAAAATGTTAGTGCAAATGTTAATGCCCCACTTCGATTACTGTGATATTCTGTTTACTAACCTAAGCGTTACTTCGGCGCAGAGACTACAACGTGTTCATAATATGTGCGTCCGTTTCGTCTGCAATATTCGCCGGGCTGATCACGTAACACCATCCCTCGAAATGTTGTCCTGGCTCCGTCTAGAAGATCGTAGGAAAATCCACTGTCTTTCCCTTCTCTTTCACATATTGCATTTCTCCACTCCTGTCTATCTTGCGTCTCGTTTTCAAAATTTCTCCACCCATCATAACCTAGACACACGATCACAACACTCCTCAATATTATCCATTCCCTCCCACCGAACATCCTCATATTCATCTTCTTTCACTGTGGCTGTTCCTCGACTTTGGAATTCCCTACCGAGTAATGTCAGGGACTGTCAGACATGAAACCAATTTAAGAATAGGCTAACGAGATATTTTTCTAACAATTCTTGTTAACAATAACAGCTGTTTCAAGTTTCTCAATGTTTAATTGTTATATATATATATATATATATATATATATATATATATATCACATATAAATATCTAAATTATCTCATTATTATTATTATTACTATTATTATTATTACTATTATTATTATTATTATATTATTATTATTATAACTATTTCTTACCAATGTTTATTACTGTCACACTAACATTAGTTATCCAATTTTCATTATTTCTTTCATGTTGTTTTATGATCTAGATATTAATGTAATAACTATGTAAGCAAATGTATTTAATTAGAATTAGAGTCTGGCTGGGCGGAAGAGAAGGCCTACTGGCCTTAGCTCTGCCAGATTAAATAATTTATTATTATTATTATTATTATTATTATTATTATTATTATTATTATTATTATTATTATAATCAAAGGACAACCGTGGAAAATGTTGGTGCATACAATGAGGAAGGGAAAACGTGATAACCCTGAGAAAAACCTTTAAAATTTTGGTTTTATCCACCTCAAATACAAGTCCGCCATCGCCTAGATTTCATATCGAATTCGCTGTCGTCGTAAGCTAGTTCTCAGCTAACTGAGCTACCAAGGCGGCTGAGTGATTGGGGATGTTACACGAACAATCATATTTCTGAAAACAAATGATATTGCATTATTATCATGTTAACAAAGCTCTCAATCAAATTAACTTAGACATATTTAACACGCATGAGAGTGCTCAATCATTTTGGCTAACTTTACGTCTGTTGCGTTGGGGTCCTCGACAGTGAGAATATTTCCACAAGTCATATTAAAATTCTGTGCAGTGGATGTTTCAATGAACTGTTCAAATTACCTTAAAAATTGTTCTCCACCAGTCGAAAAATTCTATACATTTGTTTATACATGCGGGAATAACGTGTTGTAATTATATTACTGTATATTTTCTTCAAAATCAATACAAACTTACATTGTATTCAGGAAAAATTTGGCGCATAAGGAATAATAGGAAAAATTTGAGGTCAAGTAGGGCTAATATGATGCAGTAAAAAAAAAGTGTAGCTAATTTGACTTTAAAATGTACTAAACGCTCAGTCTGAAAATGTTTGAAACTGCGATTATGGAAGTAAGTTTTATGCTCTTTGAGAAGAAATATTGAACAAAGTTTAAAAAAATAATTATCAACCTCATAAATGTATTCAAAGGAAGGGCAATTTTATTTCTTGGAAATGTTTTGATGTGATATTCTGTTACTTTTGTTATTATTCTTGAATGAATAAAGATAGAGTAATTTTTTAATTTTTCTTTTAGTCAGAATAGTGTCAGCTTCATTTTCCTCTAAAGAAAAGCTGTGAATGTTGAGCAGTCTAGCAATAATTAGTGTATGAGTGAGAAGGGCTTTTATGATATACTTTTAGGGCATTTAGGATACGCTAGAGGTATGTTATGATTATGGCCAGGAAGAGTATGCGCTGGAAACCTACTAAATATGCCTGCAAGTATGCCCTTAAAAATTCTTAAAATATGCCAATAAATATGTACTAATAAAATTCTATTTTTCTTGATATCACTAATAAATAACTAATAATAATAATAATAATAATAATAATAATAATAATAATAATAATAATAATAATAATAATAATAATAATATAAGAAGAAGAAGAAGAAGAAGAAGACGAAAATAATGAGAATAAAAATGGGAAGTCAAAAAATCTGAAACTTAAAATTTATAAAACAGTTATATTACCGATTGTTTTGTATGGTTGTGAAACTTGGACTCTCACTTTGAGAGAGGAACAGAGAGAATTTGAGAATAATGTGCTTGGAAAAGTATTTGGGCTAGGAGGGATAAAGTTACAGGAGAATGGAGAAAGTTACACAACGCAAAACTGCACGCATTGTAGTCTTCACTTAACATAATTAGGAACATTAAATCCAGACGTTTGAGATGGGCAGGACATGTAGCTCGAATGAGTGAATCCAGAAATGCATGTTAGAGTATTAGTTGGGAGACCTGAGGGAAGGGGAGGCCGAGACATAGAGGGAAGGATAATATTGAACTGGATTTGAGGGAGGTGAGATATGATGACAGAGACTGGATTAATCTTGTACAGGATAGGGACCGATGGCGGGCTTATGTGCCACAAGAAAATAATAATGATAATGATGATAATAATAATAATAATAATAATAATAATAATAAATCAATAACATTATAGTTCAAACTAGATGAAATTTTAAACTTATATTTATTATTGAGAGCGGCACATTACTGTGGCGTGAGATTCGCTAGGTGTGCCGCGAAACTTCCAGTACTTTTCTGGTAAAAATAATATATTATAATAGGCCTAATTTCACTCAATACCTGTTTTAAAAATACAATATGATATTTATATTTTAAAAATCCGAATTATGCATTTTCACGCAACTTAAAATCGATTTAATGAGCTTAAACGCGAAAATGTGCCACAATAATATATATATATATATAATATGCATTTGTTAAAAAAGCGCCAAAATATGCAAATATATGAAACATAAAATTTGGTTTGACAGACTTAAAATATGTTATGATTCGTGAAGATAATTAATCAGCAATTAATTACAGCCAATGGAAAGATATATGCAAATGGATGAACTCCTGGCTCAAGTTATATGTTTACTATGAAATAAATTCACCAAGTTGATCAATTTTCTAACTCATAGTAATTTATTATCTCTTGAGATGCTTCATAATTTCTCAGCTCTTGTGTGATGTTTGAATTGGCATGCTGGAACCTACAGCGGATGACGTGAATATGTTAGGAGAAAATCCACAAACGATTAGGGAAAACACGGAAATTTTACTTGAAGCAAGTAAAGCGATCGGTTTGGAAGTAAATCCCGAAAAGACAAAGTATATGATTATGTCTCGTGACCAGAATAATGTACGAAATTGAAATATAAAAATTGGAGATTTATCCTTCGAAGAGGTGGAAAAATTAAAATATCTTGGAGTAACAGTAACAAATATAAATGACACTCGGGAGGAAATTAAACACAGAATAAATATGGGAAATGCATGTTATTATTCGGTTGAGAAGCTTTTATCATCTAGTCTGCTGTCAAAAAATCTGAAAGTTAGAATTTATAAAACAGTTATATTACCGGTTGTTCTGTATGGTTGTGAAACTTGGACTCTCACTCTGAGAGAGGAACATAGGTTAAGGGTGTTTTATAATAAGGTACTCAGGAAAATATTTGGGGCTAAGCGGGATGAAGTTACAGAGAATGGAGAAAGTTACATAACGCAGAACTGCACGCATTTATTCTTCACCTGACATAATTAGGAACATTAAATCCAGACGTTTGAGATGGGCAGGACATGTAGCACGTATGGGCGAATCCAGAAATGCATATAGAGTGTTAGTTGGGAGACCGGAGGGAAAAAGACCTTTGGGGAGGCCGAGACGTAGATGGGAGGATAATATTAAAATGGATTTGAGGGAGGTGGGATATGATGATAGAGACTGGATTAATCTTGCTCAGGATAGTGACCGATGGCGGGCTTATGTGAGGGCGGCAATGAACCTCCGGGTTCCTTAAAAGCCATTTGTAAGTAAGTAAGTACACATACAGACTTATTTTTACTTATTTAGCTCACAATTTTAGCTTAACAGTCATTCTTCTTCCTGTTAAAATATAACACAACTTTGACAAATACATTCATCATTATTTAAAAATGTATTTTCATTTACTTCAGCAATAGGCCTGCAAATTGTATCACAATGTTCCCAATCTATTTCCTTACTCATAAAATATTATTTTGGACATAAGCAATTTTCTAGCATTGGCAATAAGGTGTTAAAGTTTTAGTAAATTGTACGAGTATACCGGCAATTTTTACTAGAAAAAAAAGATAATTACATAAGTTGCTAAATCTCAATCAACTTTAATGTGATTTCAACCAAACTTTTACAAGTGATATATTAAGCATCTGTATATATTATAATAGCCTTACTTCATTATTCTGTATAATATGGTCACATTTATAGTACTATATCAGAATAGCCTTATAGATGTATCACAATAGCTAACAGAGAAGGCTGTTATGATCCACTGGTTTTGTTCTAATTTCATCCATTATAAAATTTTTACTCTAAATCCTTCATACACAGGGTTAACCAGCCAGGACTAGAGTCCTAACAGCACTCACGGCGGCTGATTCATACGTAGACTAACGACGCTACCAAATGCGGAGGATTCGTTCCGCGCTTTTGCGGTTAGTACTGCGTAATGATGTACTTACCGCATTCACAATTAATGTTCGAAATGACGTTCTTGTGATATCTGCCAGGCTGCACATCTCTTGAAGACATGTCCAGCAACTCGCCGCAGTTCGTTCTCCGAAATGGCTCGAATTTGTCATGTAGCAGTTATTCGTGAAAACGGTATGGATTTTCACTGTCCCAGTAACGATTGTTTTGAGTGTTCACGTAACCACTGTGGTGGAACTATGCTTCGTCACTATAAAAAATTAAGGTGGGGTCAAGTAGTCCATCATACACTGACTGTTGGAACCACAAGCAAAACCTAAGTCTGCTCTGATAATCGGGTTCCGTTAAACTCTGAAATACACGAATTTTGTAATGTTTTAATTTTAATTGTTTCGTACCTCATATCGCTGAAGACTGTGACATCCCTACCTGCTGAGATACACGGCGGGATGATGTCATAGGACTTTCTCTCTAGTCTGTGGCCAATTTCATCTAACTTCTCCTCAGTGAGAACACGCTTCACACATGTTCGTTTCTTATCCAATATTGATCCAGTTGTACGAAATTTCTGCACTAAATTGCTTTAGAAGACTGGCGAATCAGGGAATGACTGACGGAAGTCTGTTACAACTGTTCTCCAAGATTCGTATTTCACTGAGTTCTAAATAAACTGCAGTTGTCCAAGGCTATATTTCATAACGGACACAGTGCTGCACTCTAAATATACGGTATACAGCTGCACCCTCACTGTATTAACGTGTTTACTAACTAAACACGAAACGTACGCGAGAATCACTGCGATAGCGCAGCAGTTACTACGCATACGACTTTCCGCTGACGCCGGTCTAGCCCTGGCTGACTCACTCTGTAAGTCTAAAGTAGCATGTTACTTTTTTTTCAATTTCGTATATGCTTTGATAGAAAAATTACAGCAAAAAATCGATTTTTTGTATAATAATAGCCCTACTTGACTCTATCTAAAGAAACTCATTTCAATCTCAAAGTCATACTTTCAAATAATGAGTCACAGAATAGTTAATATTTATGGAAATTTAATGCAGCTATGAAGTTGAAACAATATACTGTGTAGTATAACAATTTTAATATTATATTTTTAACTAACATTAAACATTCTTGCAAGTTTATGCAGCTTTTATTGCTGATTTAATAAATCATGGGACGGGCTGTGAAGTGTGAGGGACCGCTCCCCCTGTGATCTTGCTGCACTGCTGGAATGCATCGGTCTGCACTTTGTAGTATACCGCAGAAGAGGATGAGGGGTGGTAATATGTCCACATAGCAATGCCTGTCCACAAATAATGGTCTCCGAAATGGAATGAAAAGAAGGGTAGGAATTTTTAACGGAATGGAATTTGTCCTGACGCGTGGATACATGGAATATTTTCCAGCAATTTAATATTTGGCTTGGTAAACACATAGAGGATCGGGGGAAATATGACACCTTGCTCACTGCGGTGCCAAAAGTTGCCAGTAAATATTTTTGTAACAGTAACACTCCCTCATTCTCTTGCTTTTTTTTTTTTTCTTTCTTTTCTTCCTCTTCATTTGTAAGTGGTTTATATGTTTCAATATGGAAGCAATTCAAGTCATTTACTTCTTTTAATAAGACGTGGTTGCAGTAGTTGAACAAAGTAATTGAACACATAACTCTTATTGTTAATAGTATTTCATTTCCCAATAATATTTACTTTTTCATTACATTATGTACAAAGAGAAAACATTCCGTTGCTGCAGGAAATAAATTTAAATAATTCGGCAAAAAGACATGCATTATATTGAAAATATGACTTTTAGTATGCCGTGTGCCTGTCTTTTTCCACTTGTCTGTCTTGTCTACCTGCAGTCGTCTGTTCGTCCGTCCGTCCGTCCGTCTAAAGCAATTTATCCTGAATCATTGAGTGAATTAATCCGAAAATTACTAATCAATGCAATAAAACTATTTGTATTTGAAAAAAAAATAATAGCGAAGTGCTTTTACTCAAAATCAACCCTCATTATTCTTTTGTGAAGTGATTTCTTACATCAGATAACGTGTTAGTTAAAATAGTATAGATATTATTCTCCTTATCTCAACTGAAAAACGAAAATATTTGGATTTAAAGGAATTAATCCTCACAAATGGCTTTTAGAGAACCCGGAGGTTCATTGCCGCCCTCACATAAGCCCGACATCTATTCCTATCCTGAACAAGATTAATCCAGTTCCTACCATCATATCCTACCTCCCTCAAATACAGTTTAATATTATCCTCTCATCTACGTCTAGGCCTACCCTTTTCCCTCAGGTCTCCCAACTAACACTCTATACGCATTTCTGGATTCACCCATACTTGCTACATACCTTGCCCATCTCAAACGTCTGGATTTAATTTTTCTAATTATATTAGGTGAAGAATACAATGCGTGTAGTTCTGCGTTGTGTAACTTTCTTCATTCTCCTGGAACTTCATCCTCCTTAGCCCGAAATATTTTCCTAAGTACCTTATTCTCGAACACCCTTAACCTCTATTCCTCTCTCAAAGTGAGAGTCTAAGTTTCACAACCATACAGAACAACCGGTAAATAACTGTTTTATAAATTCTAACTTTCAGCTTTTTTGAAAACAAACTAGATGATAAAAACTTATCAACCGAATAATAGCAGGCATTTTTCTATTTATTCTGCATTTAATTTCCTCTCAAGTGTCTTTTATATTTGTTACATTTGCTCCAAGGTATTTCAATTTTTCCTACTCTTCCAAGGATAAAATTCCAATTTTTTTATTTCCATTTCGTACTAAGTTCTGGTCACGAGACATAATCATACTCATTGTCTTTTTGGGATTTACTTCCAAACCTATCTTATTATTTGCTTCAAGTGAAGTTTCGATACTGCAAGAATCAAAATTATATTATAAAATAAAACAATAGAAGTGGTTAATAAGTTCAACTACCTTGGCTGCATTCCCCCTTATAGCAAGGCAAATGATATTGAAAATAAATTACATAAATTCCAACAACTAATAGGTACAATAAAGAAAACTTTAATAAGAAAAATATTACCAGACACAATAATAACATTTTATAAAACCTTTGCCATTCCAACACTGTCACATGGATCAGAAACCTGGACTCTCAAATCACAACAGTTACAGAGGATAGACGTTGCAGGTATTAAATTATTACAAGCTCTGGCAGGATGTGACCTACCTGATCTTAAACGCAGTGAAGACAAAAGAAAAGAACTTAATATCTAAAATATAAGTGAAACAATCAGAGACTACAGATAAAGATGGCAAGAACATTTACTGTATATCGAAGAACACAGACTGCCGAGACGACTATACAATTACAGAGTAAAAAGAAAAAGAAGAATTGGAAGACCAAGGAAACGTTGGACGGACCAATTTTGAAACGTGTGTAGTCGGAACAGGCCTTAAGGCCTAAACCGAATAGTTTATGATTATTATTATTATTATTATTATTATTATTATTATTATTATTATTATTATTACTGAAATTTAATCTACGGCCTGTTTACACAATTTTATTCATGTTTTTATTTGAAAACTTTTTCAAGGACAATTTTAGGGCTTAAAGATACCTATAAAATAGTTTTATATGATCCCGACTGAAGGACTATATTTATTTGTAAAAGAAATTGTCCACAGTATTATGTCGTCTCAGTTGGAAGTGCTAGCTTACGACGACCACGGATTGGAGTTGAAATTCCAGATATGGTAGAAATAATATATTTGTGGTGGAGAAACTCAAAGTTTTGAGAGTCTTCTCGGAGTTATCTCGTTTATTTCTAGTCATTTCACTAACAATATTCACAATTTCCCCTTCATTATTATTTTCGTCTCGAAAAATTGCGCACCACTCGTGTTTGCGTAACGCCGAATCGATCGTCCACCATGGTCGATGTTCCTCGCTGCGGTTTATCCGCAGATTGTTAGATGGCAGTGGAGGTGAATTTTAGGCAACTCATAGATCTTTTAAGCGACACCTGAGCTTCCATGACTCATGGCTACAGATCTGTGAGGTACGGAAGACCACCACTAATGTGTGGTAGCTATATGGATGTGAAGACTGGAGAGGAATGCGTTGTAGTATATATTGGAACCGGTTTAACCGTGCAGCACAATCGATATGCAAATTATTCCGGCACAATGCACAAAAATACTTATTTGGGCTGAAGTGCTAAGGGATGCTCCGTAATGGATAGATAACTTCACCTTCGGAGCAAGAAATAATTAGCTTTAAAAATATATACTCAAATTATTGTGTGAAATTAAAGTTAATATAGACGTCACGGGACTATAACAAAATAGAAAGATGGCATTTTATATAAATTTTGTGTTAAAAACTAATATAGGCTAATATGTGGAGGTTAAGAAAAGAATATAAATTTCTTAATAAAGGTTTGAAACAAAAACTGTATTAAGGAAACATATCACCACCATCACAATCATCACAGTCATCATCATCATCATCATCATCATCATCATCTCCTTCTTTTTCTTTTTATTCTTCTTCATAACCGTAAAGTTCGGATTCTTAATTCCCTTCCGTGCTCATCGATCTTTGTAAACCGACAAAAGAAACCTTCATAGAACTTCTTAGTCATACGGTTACCATTATGAAAAGTATTATGTGGGCCACCGACTTAGCTGTGTTGATAGCCCGCTTGCCTACTAATCTGAGACTTCGTTCAGGCGTGGGTTCGAATCCTGCTTGTCCTGATGGCCTGGTTGGGATTTTTCCGAAGGTTTCCTTTACTGCAAGACGAAGGTCAGAAAAACCTATGTCGAATTCTCTGACTCATCTAGCCGTGTATCATCTCACTATCATTAATTCTATCGATATTTAGAAGCGTTGCAGTTGATACAGGTCGTTACAGATCAGACTTAAACATATTATATACAAAAGTAGGGACACACACTAATTGTTAGTCTCCGTAAGACGAAGCTAAATTGAAACTTCCCTGCAGAGAATCGAGCCTGTATTCCCTAGATTTGTAATCATCAAGACATTGCACAGGTTACTTGTTGCTATTATATAAAACTCATGTACTACATTCATTGTGACTTTAAGTCGATAAAAATATTAGAGATTTATAAAAGAGCATGAAGGAATTTAAGAACGGATATCAGGCAAGAGTAAACGTGATCAAGGATGAGAATGGTGACTTGTCTGCATACTCTCATTGAATCCTGAACAGGTGGAAGAACTATTTTGGGCAATTACTAAATGTACATAGGCCAAATATAAATAATCGGGACGATATTCAGATACATGCTGCTGAGTCATTTATACTCGAACCCATACTTCCTGAAGTCGAAATTGGGATATAAAAGCTGGAAAAGTACAAGTCTCCAGATATCGATGAAATTCCAGCAGAATTAATTCAAAAGGGTGGAAACGCATTATCTAGTGAAATTTATAACCTTGTATTTGATATTTTGGAAAATGAAATGTTACCAAAACAATGGAAGGAGTCCATAATTGAGGAGCGTTTTTGCAAAAGTCGATAGATGCAGAAATCAAGATTTTACAGAAATTACACTAAGTGGCAGGATCTATCGAGTTTTCAAAAAAACCTGGAAGGTTTGGTAGTCTCCATATACGGTATGAATCAAGTTTTAGTAAATCTGATTTCATAGATCGATTCCGGAGGTAGAAAACATATGATATCCATATGTAATTCACTTTCTAAAATTTCTGCATCTATCGACTTTTGCAAAACCGCTCCTCAAATTCTTGTACGTATATTTAAGAGGAGAGAAAAGACTAGGCCTAACTGTAGTAACTTTCGAGGAATATCACTTTGACGTCATACAAAATGTTGTCCAATATTTTTTTAGAAAAATTAACTCCATACGTAGGTGAAAAGCAGGAATAAATTAGATCATCTGTCTTTGGAAATATCTGCGTAAGTCTCTCCTTTCTTCACTGTACCTGGTTGCGTTTCTTCTCTTTCCCATCTAAATCTGTGTGTTACAATCTTCATATAAATAAGTATAAGTTATTCTCAAGTATTATTCCTGCATAGTAGTTATATTTTAAATAAATATCATATTAGAATTTTGTTTAATTCCTATGAAAGTATTTCTAAATTACAACACATTTCTTTTAAAATTCGCCAATAGACAATGATGAAAATGTACATCTTGAATAATTTCAAGGGAAAAATTGTTCCGGGGCCGGGTATCGATCCCGGGACCTCTGGTTGAACGTACCAGCGCTCTACCACTGAGCTACCCGGGAACTCCACCCGACACCGTCTCAACTTTTCCCTTTATATCCACACAACTCGCGTGGGCTGACGAAACGCCAGAGACCCACAACGAGTGCACACAATCTCTGTGTGACTTGGAATTGTGGTTTTCTGTTAACGTACACAGTAACGTAACGTTACACTCGTTGTGGGTCTCTGGCGTTTCGTGAGCCCACGCGAGTTGTGTGGATATAAAGGGAAAAGTTGAGACGGTGTCGGGTGGAGTTCCCGGGTAGTTCAGTGGTAGAGCGCTGGTACGTTCAACCAGAGGTACCGGGATCGATACCCGGCCCCGGAACAATTTTTCCCTTGAAATTATTCAAATATGCTTTACAGGGAGCTTCACCTGAAAGACTAGATTTGCATAATGTACATCTTGTTCATCTTCTTGCACGTTTCGAGTGTTGAATGAATATGAAAACTGTTTTAAATGTGCAATTAATAAATAAAATATAAATTATAACAACGTTTAGTAGACGAATCCAAGACATTTTATAAACTGTATTTAGTTTCAATTTAAAATGCAATTTAATTAGCTAAACAAACGATGTAAAATGAAATATCGGAGCCAATTTGGCGGCAACTTGAATTTTAATCACACTATAGCAGGTGTCTGTGTGGGGAATATCTTGGAGCCCTGGGGTTTCTGATTATGCCGATCACCGCGATACGGAGAATGGCCACCAATCATCCCACTTGGTGCATTAATAAAGATGAACTAACGATAACGCGGAACAAGAATGAACCGTCATCGTATTCATAAGGCCGTGTTAATGTGTCATACACGTGGAATCATTTGTCAAACCGTATGGATTTCACCACGCGGTTGAATCTGCTTCATCACGGCCTATGTACAGCGCCCAATTACTAGCACCACCTGTTGGCTTGGTCTGCAGCTGAACAATGAGGCGTCTGGAGGATTTAGGGTCAATAGGTCACATTCTTCATTTATGTCATCCAATACTTGGCTCCCTGTCATCCCTACTCGAGGCTGTTATAACGCTGTGGAATCCCACGATTGTAGTCCAACGCATTTTGAACGACTCGTTTGCAGCTCAATGCCGAAGGCATCCGGAGGAATCCTACGTTAATACCGAGGCAATTGATTGCCTGATTAATATTTTTTCTTTCTTCTCTCGCCTCTTCTCTGATTAATTTATTACTTCCATTTCTATTGCGTCGTTCTTTTTGATCCCTACTTTCTCTTCATCGTCTTATTATCTCTTCACAATTTATTTTTTCTTATCTTTTCCTTCTTCTTTTCATCATATATAATAAATATATTAATTAATTAACAAGTAAATGAACAAATAAATAAATTATTAATAGATTGAATGAGCGAATGAATATTTATACTTAAGATTGGAGAATTCTGGGTTTGCAGTGAAAGACCTGTTTTTTTGGCAGACATTCATTATGTATGTATGTATGTATGTATGTATAGTATGTAAGCCACCGGCGTGGCTCAGTCGGTTAAGGCGTTTGCCTACCGGTCTGAAGTTGCGCTCGGGCACGGGTTCGATCCCCGCTTGGGCTGATTACCTGGTTGGGTTTTTTCCGAGGTTTTCCCCAACCGTAAGGTGAATGTCAGGTAATCTATGGCGAATCCTCGGCCTCATCTCGCCAAATACCATCTCGCTATCACCAATCCCATCGACGCTATATAACCTAGTAGTTGATACAGCGTCGTCAAATAACCAACTAAAAAAAAGTATGTAGGCCTATGTATGCAACGTGTTCAGAATATGTGCGTCCGTTTCGTCTGCAATATTCGCCGGGCTGATCACATAACACCATCCCTCGAAATGTTGACCTGGCTCTATCTAGAAGATCGTAGGAAAATCCACTGTCTTTCCTTCCTCTTTCACATATTGCACTTCTCCACTCCTGTCTATCTTGCGTCCCGTTTTCAAAATTTATCCACCCACCATAATCTAGACACACGATCACAACACTCCTCAATGTTATCCTTTCCCTCCCACCGAACATCCTCATATTCATCTTCTTTCACTGTGGCTGTTCCTCGACTATGGAATTCCCTACCGAGTAATGTCAGAGACTGTCAGACATCAAACCAATTTAAGAATAGACTAAGGAAACATTTTTCAAACAATTCTCGTTAACAATAATAGCTGTTTCAAGTTTCTCAATGTTTAATGTAGGGGTGGGTACCAAGAGCGAATTCTGCTCTCTCACGGGAGCCATATGACTTCATTTCAACTACTTTCTTCCCTCCGAACAAAGCGCAGCGTTGATTCCGTAACGGATGAATGTTAAGCGTCCCCGTTTCGAGTTTGGATTCGCTCCCGGTGCCCAGACGACCTGGTTATATATATATATATATATATATATATATATATATATATATATATGTGTGTGTACATATAAATTATCTCATTATTATTATTATTATTATTATTGTTCCTTACCAAGGTTTATTATTGTCTCACTAACATTATTTATCTTTCATTATTTACTTTTACTTTCATTATTCACTTTCAAGTTGTTTTGCGATCTAGATATTAATGTAATAAGTACTGTAAGCCAATTGTATTCAATTAGAATTAGTCTGGCTGGACGGAAGAGAAAGCAGGAAATCTATGCCTTCCGCCTCTGTGAATGAGATTCTTAGGACCTAAGAAATTTTATTAACGAATATTCTAAAACACCGCCAAGAAAAATAGAATTTGAAAAGAAAACAAAAGAAAAAAACAAACAAATAATGTAACGTTCTCTGTTTTTAAAATAATGGAAATCTAATTTCTTTAAGTTATAAAACCATTAGACAATGAATATCTCCAATTTGGAATTGCACATTGTATTACCCGACCATAATGTTTGTGTCATTTTGCATAGTTACGTTTATTAGAACTTTTTCTTGTAAATGAAGCTTGTGATTAGCATTCCTTTACATGATTTGGGAATACGAAGCTATTATCATAGGATTGGTGGGTTTCACGCAACATTAAAGCTGAACCTTGAACTTAAACTGCACTACTAACTAGGCATTCAATAATGCAATAAATAATAACATATTACAGTCATCGAGTTACTAAAATTTGTTGGAGTAAATTGCCGTAAATGAAGTATATAAAAACGCAATTTCACTGGCAATAAACGCAATCTGGTGCCACCGAGCATGGGTGTAAGTAATATATTACGTCGTCCACGAACTGACAACTGCAGTGGAACCGCAAGCTCTCTGCATCATGCTCTCTTTGGTGACTACAGCTTACAATTCCTCACATTCTTCACTTTACAACACCTAAACTGACTTGTTCCGAACAATTTCTGGGCTCTTTCTCGAGATGACAGAATTGATGAAACTGATTGCACAAAATACAGTCTGATCCATTTGGGAAGATATAAAATATATTTTCTAGAAAATTTATATTAGAAGTGTTACGAAAGTTATTTCAGCTTTAATATGACGTTAAAACACAAGGGTTTTGTATCACTCTTTTTATGAACAAAAGAAATCAGATTATCTCTTAGCAACGACTGAAAAAAACAAAATTCCGTTTACTGCAAGTCAATGAGTTAAATGCATGTTGTGTTTACAGAATTTGAAAATGTAACATCAGTTCAACGTTCTTTTTGCCTTGAGTATGGTGTTCGTGGAGCTCAGAATTATAAGTTGATAAGGTTACGTTATTGAATGTTCAAAGAAACTGGGTCTGTTAATATGCCACGCATTGGTGGATGTAGGCGTGTTCTCGAAACCGAAAGTGTTGTTAGCACTACTATGACAGCAAGTCCCAAGAAGAGTTTTAAGACTACTGTCCGCAGAAATGGCTATGACATACACAACTTATCAACTTTATCTAAAATTATTATACCATTGTCACATGGAACGTGTTTAGACATGACACGGTTTGCAGAAATGGGTCGCATTTGCTCTTCATACCATAGCTGCAACACGCTTGTATTTAAAAATTTTATAATCAACTGGTGTGGTTGTAGTGGGTCAATTACGTGGCCTTCAAACTCTCCAGACTTTACAGTACATAATTTCGTTTTAGGTTTTTTTAACAAAAGATGTATAAATACAGCAACCCAGGGATATTGATACTTTCAAAGCAAAGATTCTCTCAGCTTTTGAAAAAAAATACTCTGAGATGTACGATCACACATGGGACGGAATAGTCCAATAATATGAATTAGATTATTAACACAATGGTGGACACGTTCAAGTCTAATGTAGTCAAAACTCCCATTCTTCTGGAATGTATTTACTATAGATGAACAAAACTAACTGCCGCTCTCGCTCGCTGTCTTCGCTGCATATGTCTTTCGAGTCTCGGCTCGTCATTCTCGCTGCGCTTCGAGTCTCGCTCGTCATTCTCGAAATAGCATTTGGTCGTGGAAAGATTTCGTAACTTTGAATAACATACATCATTGAAATAAATAACATAAATGTTTAAATGAGTCAAAAAGACAAAACAGAACAGTATCTTGGTTAGAAAAATGTTCTAGTTCTATTATATGATATTACCTATAGTTATATAAATAAATAAAAAAATTCTCAAATAAATTTACATTTCTAAGAAACATAAAACATGACGTTAATATATTTTTATTTGAGATTACAAACTTGTTTTTAAACATATGAAAAGAAAATTCCTAGTCTTTTAATAAGGGCCTAGTAATTAAATAATGACTGGGGAACGGATTATTATCCACCGAAAAGTAGAGATGTTTCAAATAGGCTACTTGATTGTTTATACATATATTATAACAGTTGCCAAAGTAGATAAAAGTTCAGTAAGGTATAAACAACTGCTGGCTTCGGGACTTCGTGAGATGATCAATATCGAGTCTCGGAAGACTCACAACCAGTCTTTACGTCAAGGACACGACGTAATACAACAAAATTTCGTGCGGGTTTTCGGCTTTGCGGGCGCTGTTAGTTTCGTTTTCTCGATCGTTGTTCGTCTCTAGTATTTACATATTACTGAAAAATAAATAGTAACTGTACTCATGTTACAATGTTTTTTTTTATTTTATGTCTCCCCAAACATATCACTCTGTATAATACAAATAGTTTGCTATTATTTCATTATTACTTTAGAGACAAGAAAAGAAATCTCGGACAACAAGGCCGAAGTTTTTAAACAGGAGAGACTTAAATTGCTCTGCTTAAGTTTATGGAGGAATTATTTGCGCAATATCTGACAAAGAACGCTAATTTTCAGTGTCTACGTGTGTGTGTGTGTGTGTGTGTGTGTGTGTGTGTGTGTGTGTGTGTGTGTGTGTGTGTGTGTGTGTGTGTGTGTGTGTGTGTGTGTGCGCGCGTGTGAATGCACATTATTATTCACTGCAAATTCCATTTTCACGTATCAGTATCTCTTAGTATTTAACGCTGTGTTACATAGTAAAAGTGTCACTATGAACTCGCATTGAAATTCAACCGTATTGTTTATCCAAATTAACCGATAACATCTGTGGCATATGGAGTTGAAAGAGGAACAAAACACAGAGTTATCTTTTTTAACGTCCGGGAAATTGTATTAAATAATTTAATAATAATAATGTCCGTGATCTGATGTCTAGATCAGTATCTTACAGAGGGTAGCAAAAACTCATTAATAATATCCTCCCAATACACAATCGGTTGTTCGGGTAATGAAACAATTTGCCCTGTTGGCCTGGGATTATAAGTCAGATGGCAAAACAGAGAGAGAGAGAGAGACTGATATGTGGGGAAAGATGGGCGTATCGAGTTAGGGGATAGGTCGATTCACTGTCGGGAAAAATAATCTCTAACAGACCTACTGTGTTTATCTAGTAACCATATATTACTCCTGAAATGTTACACCACCCTGTCACTTTTTCATATATTGTACTTTGGATACTCGATTTTTCGTAAAAGAAAAAGTGACATTGAGTCACACCACACACTTTTCCTTTCCTAATTCTTTTCTTCTTTCAATTATCCTTTCTTCTGTCTTCCTTTGTTTTTGTTGATTCTTTCGTTTTCCCTTCCTTTCCCACATTTCTCTCTTTTTCTTTACTATATTCTTTGTCTTTATTTTCTTCTCTATGTTTTGTTCCTTCCCGCTTTTTACTTCTTCTTACTACTTATTTCCTTTATCTTTTAATTTTCATCTTTACATCTCTTGTTATCAACCTTATTTTCTTTCTCTTTATTTACTTTCCTTCTTGTTTCTTGTTTGTCATTCTTTTTCACTATGTATTTTCTCTAAATCTTTATTTTTTCCGTTTTCTCCTTTCCCTTCCTTTACACTACTTCTCTATAATCTTGCTTTAGGTTTTTTTTTTACTTTTATATTTCTGTACCTCAAAGATATTGTAGGCCTGTAGTAAGTCCATTTTATTAACTTCAGGATACGGCCAAAAAAGAAATTTCAGTTTTGTTTTTCTTTTACAACTGATAAAATTACAAACCTATTCCTTTTATTTTTTGGTATGGTGGAGCCATAGTATACCTTCAGAATTATAATACAAACATCGAAGATCAGTTGCTTTTGTAAAAATGCATTAAATCCGAAATCAGTCGCTCCATGACTTAACAGAGTATACCTTCAGATAGGTCTAACCCAAAGGAATTCAGTAGTGCTTTGATCTCAAAATCGAAGAATTTCGACTTATCATACATTACACGTCAGGTACATATTTTCTTTATAATAGTAATAATAATAATAATAATAATAATAATAATAATAATAATAACAATAATAATAATAGTTTTATTTTCCCTGGCAGAATTAAGGCCATCAGGCCTTCTCTTCCACTCAACCAGGATCAAATCACATACAGAAAAATACATACCGGTATACAAATATTAACTTAAAAATAATGATAAACATGGTAAAGTAAAAAGAGAGATTGAATACATACACACACTCAGTATTAACTTTAAAATGATAATAATAAAAAATATACATAATAAAAAAGAGACTGAATACATAATCACAAACAAGAAAATACATTCTAGTATACAAGTATTCATTTTCTTATTTTCCTTATCTTTCGTTTTATCATCACTTCCATATCTTTATCATTTTACTTAATTTCCCCTTCATTCCACTGTTGTTCTTTGTCTCTTTCTTTCTTTATATCGTTATATCTTATTCTTTGTTTCTCGCTTTTTATTCTTCTGTCACCGCACTTTACCCGTCTCTTTCTTCTTTGCATCCTCTTTCTCATTGATGCTTTCTTTCACTTCTCCACTCTCCACACTTTCTCTGTTTCAACGTTCTACACTTTTATCTCTTTCCTGTCATTATGTGCTTGAGATTATCCATGTTTTATATTCATTATAGACCTTTTCCATTCATCGACCCGGATAAGAGCGAATTTACTGCACATGATGGACAGTCGAATTTTTGTTTGTGAGGACTTTTCAAAGGAGAATTCCTTTTTCATTTATACAGGGATGAAGGGTGCGGATATTCATTCTGAATGACTGCCCTGTTTTTGAACTTAGCAAGTGTACTTCAGACATTTCAATATCCACTCCATTCAAGTAATGGATAAACATACCTCATCGTTCTTTAGTAAACCCCATCCCATAAGCCATACGCAAAAACTTTCATAAGCTGTGTTGTCTTTATGTGCATCCATGCTTAATATTGGCAAACATATTCGAATTCGAGAAAGCGTTTGAACATTTTTTTTAAATACTGAGTTGGTACAAAGTCATCAGATTGGTCCAGAGGCTAGAGCATTAACCCGCGCTGAGTGCGTGCCATCTGCTACAAGGATATAGAAGAAGCTAATGACCAAGCAAGGATTCGTGATGACCAATGCGTGGGGTGTAGAGAGGGAGAGCGAGTGAAAGGAACGGGGGTTGAGTGAAGGATGAGGGGTGATGGTGGTGGTACGTCACAGCTGGTGCACTGGAGTCGAGTAATATGAAGACGATTCAGTTTTTGCGATGGTTTTGTATTATATCGATTTTGTCTCGGGGAAAGGATTCAACAGTCATCAACGGTTATTGCCATAAAAAGCAGTTCTACAAGAACTCTCGTGTATGGTCAAGCCATGTTATTAAGGTACAGACTCAAATATTCACTGTATTATCCAGTGTTCGCCAAATGTGACCTGACAGGGGCTTACAAAATGATCAAAGAATGTATCTCTATTCAAACAACGCACGGTCAGAATTATTTGTCAGTCTGGGATTTAAAGGTCATAACTGTAATATCGAGCTTTATAATCAGTATGCACTCCAGCATTGTACGATATTTCAACATTTCCAAGATCCACAGCTGTGACTATACAGAAACCAACTTCAGTAACGTAATTTATTTCTTCTTCAAGATACGTTGCTAAAATGTCAAATTAAGGGAAGAAAATATACTAGTCCAACAGTTGCATAAGAATATAATATACTTCTATACATAGCTCATGAATTTTTTTTATTATCCAATTTAATAAATCCTATATCACCCTGAGGTATATTAGGGCTATAGTTGGTATCAAAATACATATTTTATAAGCAATAAACAATAATAAAATTATAATACAAAATTGTGGTCAAGGTTACAATTCACATGAATTATGTACAAGAATGCACCTTAATGAAAGAATGGATAGTTTCATAAAGCCTCAAGGCATGTCTCTATATTTATATCTAATGGTTATAGGAAGAATATATATATATATATATATATATATATATATATATATATATATATAATAGCTACCGGTATTAAACATGTTATTTTAGAAGCAATAAATAGCTGTACTAAGAGATGGCTTGAAATTTACGAATTAAGTACATTATTTAGTAACAACAATTGGCAATAATCAGGTATTACAAGAAATGGCTCAAAATTAGAAATCAAATGCCTAATTAAAATAAAAATTAAAACCAATAGTACAATATTATAGTATGCGAAATTGAAGACTTACAGTTTCATTATAGTTGATTAGAACTAATACGATTTTTTTTTCCCCGGAATAATTTAACATTTTACACTTTCACGAATATTCTATTCAAGAAGGACATGAAATACTTATATGATTTGGAGTTGGTAAGTATATTGGTTAACGGTTTGGTAAATGTATAATTTAAAGTGTTCAGTAACAACTGAAGCTCGTATCTTTCACGGCAAAAGACTGGACAATCATATAATACATGTTTGACATCTTGAGATTCCTCCCCACAAATGAAAGTTGCATCGTCTTTAGCTCATGAATTAACGAAACTTACGATGTACATTCTTCTACACTTTTTCGATTTTTATTTTTCTAGTGCAGAAAACAATTTACAAAATGAATTAATAGAAAAATACCTCGTAGTTTATTGCCAACTCCTACAATAGAAAACTCAAATCAAACGTTTAGTCTTCATGTTAAGAACAAATACAGTTGAAGGTGTCTAAAATGAAAATGAAACTTGTAAACATTGTGAAACAAAAATGTTTGCTTTTGTTCTCTATTCAGTCTCAGTAATGTGTGTTTCCTCCTCTTTCTCGAATTACGACAGCACAGCGATTTGGCATACTTCTGATTAACCTACGAATGTTAGGTTGTGAAATTCCTTGTCACTCTTCTTGTAGAGACTCCTCTAACTGTTGGAGCGTTTGCGGTGGATGTGGACACTTACGAACCTTTCTTTTAAGATGATCTCACAGAGGGTCTATTGAATTAAGGTCCGGACTGCAGGGAGGCCACTCCAGAACGTTGATGTGGTATTGGGTAAGAAAATCTTGTACACAGCCGAGAAATATGGGGACGGGCGTTGTCATGGGCCAGTAAAAATTCTTCTCCCATACGTTCTGCTATAGGTTGTACATGGGGATTAAGAACTTCATTGACATACCTGTTTGATTTCTCCTCCTCCGAATCACTACAAGCTATGTTCTCATGTCCAACGTAATCCCTCCTCAGAGCATAAGTGAACATCCTCCAAAAGGAACTGTTTCAGTGACTACATCTTCAATATGACGCTCTCCCAGTCGTCTCCACACACCAACACGTGCATCATTACCAAACAGAGGAACTTCGGTTTCATCACAAAAGATGACTCGTCTCAACTGCCTATTTCTGTGTTCCTCTGCAAAGCGTAGTCTCAGTTGTTTGTGTCGCCGTGTTAAGAGTGGCACTTTTTTCGTCCTTCTGCACCTGAGATTGTTTTCATGCAGTCTATTACGTATTGTTTGGTCACTCACATTTTGTCCTGTAGCGTTCTGAAAATCCTCTTGGAATTCTCATGCCATACGCCTGCGGTTTCTTGTTGCAAGAAGACGCAAATAACTGTCTTCAGCAGGAGTAGTTTTTCTTCTACGACCTGAACCTAGTTTCCTTGTTGTAGTATGTCGTTCATTATACCGTTTCCATAATTTGGAAACAGCATTCTAACTTATTCCAAGTTGTCTGGCTACGTATCGCTGTGAGTCCCCTTCTTGAATCAGAGTAACTCCCAGGCTTGCTTCCTCCACTGTCAAACGCCTGTTTACCCTGTTCTCAATATGAACGTGTGCTGCCATCGCTATACACACCTGTACTGTGTGCCTACCGACAGAAACAAGATGTTCACCATTCTGTTTTGAGCAGTGTTTGCTTTGACTTCATCTACTGGTGGTACCTCAAACTGCCAAAGGTCACAAATCATTTCCACTACACAAATATAGAGTGCATTTTACTTTGAGAAGAAAGATATTTCACTAGGCCTATTTATTGTGTGTTTCACGATACACTCATCCGAACTTGTGACAACTTTTTTATTTTGAGGAGTGTATATAGTCGTTAATTTTATGAAACCTCCTATTTGGCAGTACAGAAAATAATTTTTCAGGAGGAAGAAAAAAATTATTAAATATCAATAGGCCTACACTGATCCTAGATGAAGTCATTTATGTTCAACATATTCACCAAAGTTTTCTACCGAATTACTTCAAATTCTTATGTAGCCCCATTGGTTTTTAATTAATTTTTCTTCCTCCTGAAAAATTATGTTGTGTACATTCACATGGGAGGTTCCATAAAATCAACGACGATATGATGGCAAGCAGAATACTAATTAAATCAATAGTCATAAATGCATTATGTTTATGACGAAGGTGTTTGGAATAAAGAAGATGAGACCAGATAATTATGGTCATAACGACTAAGAAAAAATATGATGAAGATGTTAGACGTAAAGAATATGAACGAATCATAATAATAGTGTTGGTCAAACAGAACAGATAATTGGTTAGGATAATAATGGTGAAGATGAAATATAAAATATTATGTTAGCACTGAAACAGTGAAAGTAAATATTTTATTGTTACAATGATGGTGAAAATGAAAAGGATAAAGATTATGGTGATGTTCAACATGAAGAAATTATAAACTTAATAATGACGAGTGATGGTGAAGATAAAGAATGTATGTATGTATGTATGTATGTATGTATGTAGGTTATGTATGTATGTATTTTTTTCTTCCAATATGCTCCTTTAAACAGTAAATTACATGTTCAAGTTCTCATGTGATAGGCCTACTATAATTATTTCAACTGCATTGACAATACTGAACATAAGTTTGTTTTTATAAGTTGTAAAATTTACAATATTATTTGCATTTAGTTGTTGTATGATGGGTGTATTCTTCCAATAAGGGTATTGGTACTATAATATTACAAAATTAATACTTTCTGCCATTTTTATGCGTCGGTGTATTGTTATGTATGTATGTATGTATGTTTGTATGTATGTAAGTATGTATGTATGTAGGTTATGTATGTATGCATGTATTTTTTTCTTCCAATATGCTCCTTTAAACAGTAATATTACATGTTCAAGTTCTCATGTGATAGGCCTACCATAATTATTACAACTGTATTGACAATATTGAACATAAGTTTGTTTCTATAAGTTGAAAAATTTACAATATTATTTGCATTTAGTTGTTGTATGATGGGTGTATTCTTCCTATAAGAGTATTGGTACTATAATATTACAAAATTAATATTTTCTGCCATTTTTATGCGTCGGTGTATTGTTTGTATGTATGTATGTATGTATGTATGTATGTATGTATGTATGTATGTATGTATGTATGTATGTATGTGTGTGTGTATGTATGTATGTATGTATGTATGTATGTATGTATGTAATGTATGTATGTCATGTCATGTCATTCATTCAATCATTGTTTTCTGACCAAGGGCAGATCTTTCGCTGTAAATAAAGCATTCTTCAATATTTTTGTGTTTTAATATGATGCATGTGTGTACTGTATGTATCTGTAATATGTATGTAATGTATACGTGTACGTGAACATGATCATGAGATGTTGCAAAGAATGGAAATCCCTGGCAGTGACGCTATATAACTATAATTGTTAGGGTACATAAAATCAACTTCAGAGGGACAAAGAATTTAATTTGACTCTTTAGTTACTTGAAAGTAACCGTTTTGTACTTTATATCCCTGCCATCATTTTCACATGAAATAAAGGAGGTTCTATATGTCCGCTGTAAAAACAATGTTACAGGGTTTCGTGGCTTCTCAAAGAGTATAAAAGCTAGGTTGGTATAGAGCTAAAAGAAAGAGAGAAAGAAGAGAGTTCAGATATACATAGAATGAAACAAAGAAAATGATAGCCAGGAGACACAAAGAAAATAAACAATAAGAGATGTAATCATAAAAAATAACCCACATGGTACCCACCCTTCCTCGCAGCGCTTCTTCCTCGTACACACAAACTGTATGAGAAGCTAAAAACCCCTTGCACATTTCCTCGTGTGCGGCTCTAGTCCATAGCAGATGTAATAATGTCCGAACTGTAGGAGAGGAAAGAGAGTAGGGGGACGCCTGTTACTATGAGGTCGAGTCGGACTGCTGCAGTAGGACCTCGAGATGAAAACCGGGGGATAGCTGCACTCCGCGTATAATAAAGGACTGTGTGGTGTTTCAGACTGCTGTAAAAACATACGCCAGTAGTCTCATCAAAATTACAACACATCCCTTCCAAGCCATACACAGCGTTTCTGTCTCTTTGCAACCCCCTCTTGTCAACCCTGAGGCCTTTTACTGCCTCTCATCTTGGTGAAAGGCCGCTGTCATCTGTAGCAGTTGCAGCTGTAACACGGACGACGGCTTCTGCATCTCGCTGACCTAATGACATCTTGATCGTACGAACTATAAAACGCTGCTCCGGTGCGTACGTATATTGTACCGCTATGCCGGATATTATTTTTATGCCATCGTCCCCCAAATGCAAGGGGGAGGTTATGCCTGTCTGTCGTCATGTGTCCGTCCTTATTAAATTTTATATTGGTGGAGGCTTTTGTTATCTTTTTTTTTTTTTTTCCAACTGTAATTTAGTTCGAAGCATTATTCACCTCCAAGATGCTTCTATAAGACTATTCGCTATTATTATTATTATTATTATTATTATTATTATTATTATCATTATTATTATTATTATTATTATTATTATTATTATTATTATTAATACTGACTACGGATGGTAGGTCCAAGTTCAATCTCTGATGTTAGTAGCAGTTTTCTCTTTGCCAAAACTTCCAAAAAGATCCGGAGCCTACATAGCGTTCTGTCAAATTGAATTTGCAAATTTGTAGTTTTTCCAGGATTAAATGCAATCGGAATGTGATTCCAACTCATTCCTAGTGCCGATGTGATGAAATTATAGAGCACTACTGCCGTGCCCCTATGCGTCGTTGATATCACCATTTCAATTACCAAAACCATCAATATCATCATCAGATTCTTAATCGAATGACAGTTATATTACCATCATCTGTACCTAGGCCGAATATTGTATTTGGATTTGGTTATTTTGTTGTGACCAGAAAGATGTAACTTGAGTAACATACAGAGTGATTCACGAGGATTTACCGTCCATTATGGCCCTCATTTCCGAAGACATTCTGAACAAAAAATGCCCATATAAACACTTGTCCTAATCTCAGTATCTTCAGAATTACACTAATTTGAAGTTGTTAGTAAAATACCATTATTCTTGAGTTTTAAGGTAAAAGAATATTACAGATAAAGAATGAACTGTTCAGGAGTATCATTTCTTTAATTAGGCCTAGCTAGTATTCTGAAGCTAAAAATGTGTTGTGAATTACATAGTTGCGTCGCACAATTATTTATTTATTTTTTTTTTTTCGATTTTCAACTACAAAATTACATTTTCTTACGCATTTACCACAACAATTGTTACAAATCAATTGTACATTACTTACTTACTTATTGGCTTTTAAGGAACCCGGAGGTTCATTGCCGCCCTCACATAAGCCCGCCATTGATCCCTATCCTGAGCAAGATTAATCCAGTCTCTACCATCATATCCCATCTCCCTCAAATCCATTTTAATATTATCTTCCCATCTACGTCTCGGCCTCCCCAAAGGTCTTTTTCCCGCCGGCCTCCCAACTAACACTCTATATGCATTTCTGGATTCGCCCATACGTGCTACATGCCCTGACCATCTCAAGCGTCTGGATTTAATGTTCCTAATTATGTCAGGTGAAGAATACAATGCGTGCAGTTCTGCGTTGTGTAACTTTCTCCATTCTCCTGTAACTTCATCCCTCTTAGCCCCAAATATTTTCCTAAGAACCTTATTCTCATACACCCTTAATCTCTGTTCCTCTCTCAAAGTGAGAGTCCAAGCTTCACAACCATATAGAACAACCGGTAATATAACTGTTTTATAAATTCTAACTTTCAGATTGTTTGACAGCAGACTAGATGACAAAAGCTTCTCAACCGAATAATAACAGGCATTTCCCATATTTATTCTGCGTTTAATTTCCTCCTGAGTGTCATTTATATTTGACATTAGCATGCTTAATTAAACTGTAAAGAATCAAGTTCCTAAAGTCGTATGATTTGTAACAATCTTTGTGGTAAGTGGGTAAGAATGATGTAATTTTTAGTTGAAAATGTGCAAAGCAAGTAACAACACATTTTTAGCTTCAGAACACTAGGCGATTAAAGAAATGACACTTCTGAATAGTTCATTCTCTATTTATAATATTCTTTTGTCCTTAAAACTGAAGAAAAAGGGGTATTTTACTAACAACTTCAAGTTAGTGCAACTCTGAAAATACTGAGATTAGGACAAGTGTTTACATGACTTTTTTGCTCAGAATATCTTCGGAAATATGCTCTGTAAGTGACGGTAAATCCTCCTGAATCAACCTGTATAAGAATAATAACATCCCACAAATGAGGCATATCCACAACACTTATCCATACAATAAACTGATCACAGAATTACAGTTTGTAGGTATGCACGATTAATTCGAGATGAAGACACTCTTTGGATATGATTAATGCTGCATGCTTCTCGATATTCTTTTATTTTTTCATATAGACTGTAGGACTATAAACCTGCTGTAATACAAATAAATTTAATCAGGGGTATTAAATTATATTCTATTCAGTAATATATCCGGTCACTGATTTTGGTAAATTATTATTTCTGTAAATATTAATAATATTCTTGAGCTAGTATTCGTATGAAGAAATACTACGAGATTCTGATTATTACCTCAATCCATGTTGTCTCAATTCGGTAAAATTACTGTTTATTAATTGTTCAGCATTCACTACCATACAGAAGAGATGAAACAGCAATTCTGCATTTTTAAGCAGTATGCACTTAATTGTTCCACATAAACAATTAAATCTACTAAATTTTGTTACCTCTGATTGCGGTTCTGGCTGATATGTACATCTATTATTATCAGACAGTAAATCTCACTTGACGATAAGTATCAGAGAAAGAACAATAAGAACAATAATTGTTTGTATTCATCTGAAATCTAATTAGTGTAATATGTTACTTGCTAGTCAGCGATGTATACAATGGAGGGGGAAAGGAATTGACCCCCTAACCGATTATCTCCTGGCTTAGTCGCCCATGAGCAATAGTGGTTGCATAACATATGAGAATGGGCTGTAAGATCGAGTTCTTTCGATGGTACAAGCAAAGTGAAACAAATTACTTAATAATCTACTTGTCCACGAAAAGAACATGCTAAGTCACTTTTTGTTGATTTTTGTTTTTAGTCCCATCTGCTAGCTCACAAAGAGAACTATCTTTCCAGTAAATCAGAATTGCAAAAAGCCTGAATTGTAACATGGGAAATTAAATTAAATGAGATGTAAATTCATAAAGTCTTACGAGTGTATTGAAGTTAAGAAATGCTCCCCTGAAAAGTTTAAGAAAACTGACTCCTTATATTCTTTACGTGGGCCCTTCTTATATAATAAGTAGCTGTAATTTAAACAATGGAATATTATTTATGCTCTGGCCACTTTTTTGTTTTAAATACCTCAACTGGATCTAAAATGTTAACACACTTTAAAAAAAGAACACAAAATAAAGAGATGATTTTTTTTTTAAGAAATAAACATATATTTACTAGAAGAAAGATATCTAATAATAATGCATTACAAATTCATTGCATATAGCTGAAATTAAAATAAACTTATTCCTGTCTCAAGTTTATCATTAGGGAGATTATTCAGAAGGACAGAAGGGCTTTACGATCCACTCCTAGGACATCTCCATGCTGAATAACATGGTGTTTCATAATGGCGCCCTAAATGAAATTTTCTTCTAGTGGTAATAACTATGCGACATATTCTATTTCAGAAAATAATCACTTTCCAACGGAGGATTCAAGTCAGATCTTGAGCGTTGTTTAATATTACTCGTACCATCCAAACTGTAACTGACTTATAGTAGTATTGTTTGTATGCAACATTAATTGATTATGTATTTTAGTTCGCTTTTAAATTGCTGCAATCGACATGTGTCTATAGCGAAACAAGAAACTTAAGAGAGCCTAGAGGTTGGGCAATTTTGAGAATGCACACGAATGAAACCACTGAATGCACGCGGTGCAAATTTACCGGAGTGGCAGAAAAAAAAAAGCCGGACCCACCTTTGTAGCTGATTTCAGAGCCTTGTTCACTCCAGAGCACTACAGACTGGTAGAGCTGAGACGAGATGTTATGGCACCAACCTGCGCGAAGTTTTAAATTGCAGGGCAGAGGAGTGGGGGTTGTTTGGGTTACGGTTCTCAAGCTCAGAGCGGCAGGCATATGCGTTTCATCTCTTTCCAAAAACATTCGTCTTATCTTAGTATCACCACTTTCATACTCAAGAGTCCGAAGGTACCTAATGAAATTACGCCCGCTATTCCATCTTTATATTCTTATTCTCCGTCCGAATCAGACGACTGATCTATGCTGGAATCAGATGTCCCTAAGTTTATAGAAATGTTCTCCAAAATCCTGTCCATCACGTGCTCACTTTCAATGTAATTGTTCTCTACTTTCTTCACATTATCATACACTGATATCCATTTTTGGAAGAAGCGATTACAGAGTCGGGCTCTGCTTATGCGTAACGTAGAAATTATAGATGAGTCTTCTTAGGACTTCCTCATCAAAATTGTCTACAGCTGCAACAATCTTCTTCTTCGGCTGTGATTTTTCCGGACTGGAGAAAGAATCTGCTGTTCCTGCCTCAATATTTTTTCCTTCTTTCCTGATTCTTGCCAAGGTTTGCTTTGAAATACCAGTGGCAGTCAGTACTCTTGCACACACGCTTTTCAATGGAATTGGTATTCCGTTTACAGCCTCTTCTGACATGAATTTCCATACATTGTATGCTATTTCATGCCCTTGACTATGAACTACTCTATGATTTCACTCCTTAGACAATGCCATAATGAGGGCGGTCAGAAGGAGAATGTTTTCAGTATTAGCAATAGCGGTAGTAGCAGAACGATCTGAACACTCGGAATGCTAGTAACCAACTAACCCAACACCCCTCCAGTTTAGTGTGAGGGCGAGTCCAAGCAAACGAACTAAAATGCGTCCCTCGCGCCGGTGCCATAACTTCTCGTCCGGGCTCTAACTAAGACTTTCGTGGTTTGAATCCTGCCTGTGTAGGAAACATTTTTTTTTGTTCCTTATTCAAATTTATTTCCAATATTTTTCGATTGCAGCGATATTTTACTACTTAACTTATTATTCCCAGAACATGAATTTTACCAGCAATGGGTTATTATTATCTATCTTTCTATCTTATATGGGAGAGGGGCGCAGAATTATCCAAGGTAAAAGAAGAGGGGGCGCGAAATACGAAAGTTTGAGAAAAGCTACCGTAGAGATATACAAGCTATTCTTATAGAATCCCTTTCTGACTTATATATACATCTCTATGCTTTCTATTTAATAGTTTGATGTTACTTATTACTACCGTTGCTTTTAATCTATATTCAGTTCAATATTGCGCTAATTTTATTTTCTGTTATGAGCCTTCATTCCATACTCTTAATCCTCTTCCAGCTTGTCTATTATTTCTTCTAACGCTTCATTTCTATTTTCTCTAAAATATATTGTAATAGATTAATATCCGATATTTGGTGCATTACAATGGAAGAATTTATGTTTTGAGACTGTAATGCAGTAGAGAAAATACCTAAGAAATGAATGTATCCTGTTCGGCGATACTACCGGCATTTCTTTAGAGTACTGTATAACACATTACAATGTATTCATAGCATACACTTGCAAGAAACTTCTGCTGCTGTATTTACGGTTTCTGTGAACTCTTTTGCTTTGTCACGAATGTGTTTAGTGTGTTTACCTGTCTCATTTCTCATGAGAGCTGTGGGCTCTAAAACGTATATATCTTCTGCAGAATCTTCGATAAATCCATTTGCTTACATTGCAACGTCTCGGAGAGGTTACATTTTTACTAAACAGAAAAGTAATTTAAGATAAATTCAAAGTGATGTGATTTCATCGGAGTATGGTGCGTAACTGAAATCATTTGCGTGTTGTTAAATGTTTGTTGGACTTAAAAAGAGACGAGGAAGAGGTACCAATAATTTTCACGTCGACTTAATTTTTTTCCTCATATTTAATTCATTTCTTTCCCAAGATACGAATTAGTTTGATAAATGTATAATAAACATATTTCTCAATTACACTCGCTCAGTTTCACATAGAGGGTTTGTTTTCGTCCTATTTAATTGATTTCTTTCTTAAAGATACGAACTCATTCGACTGACAAGCGGATAAGAAACATGCTTCTCAATTACACTCATTAGTACGTACTTTTTAAGTTCGTTAAATTATTTCTAGCATAAAACTTAATACTTGGGACTATTTTGAAACGCAAAAACATATAGAAATTGTTGATTGTCA
Source organism: Periplaneta americana (assembly GCF_040183065.1). Classification (NCBI taxonomy): domain Eukaryota; kingdom Metazoa; phylum Arthropoda; class Insecta; order Blattodea; family Blattidae; genus Periplaneta; species Periplaneta americana. Next base: position 32,160,290 of record NC_091125.1, read on the forward strand.
ACAGTAGTAAATGTAGATTAACATAATTTAGTTTAAAACTGTTAAAAAGATACACTTCGAACTGCATACATGAGACAAGTAACTTTCACTTGTAATAGCTTTACACGTTCGATATTCTTCGGGATACTTCTTGTTAACGTCCCAAGTGAGTAGAGTTCATTGTTCGTTTACAATATTTCTTTTCGATGTAATTACTGTACTCAGAATTCATATTACATAACACAGGATCACAAATAGAATTATTGTAGCCTATAACATCATAATCGATATATCAGCTTTTCTATAGCACGAGAAGTTAAAACTTTCAACTTGAATTTTTCTAAGTTCTTCGGTGCGGAAATTTGTGACAGGTTAGGTTAGGTTAAGTTAGGTTAGGTTAGCTTAGCTTAGGTTAGGTTAGGTTAGGTTAATTTAGATTTTTGGCATGCCTTACATATAATAATAGTAATAATAATAATAATAATAATAATAATAATAATAATAATAATAATAATGATTTATTTTAGCTGGCAGAGTTAAGGCCGTAAGGCCTTCTCTTCCACTCAACCAGCAAAAAGTGTATATACATATGCATGAACTTACAAAGAATTCAACAATTTGATTTAGGTGAGAGTTACATGTATACAAGAGTTATTTACGACTTAAACAACAAAATACTATGAACTATTAATTAAACACTTAAATAAACTGTGTAGCAGAAATAAACTAAAATACATAGAATGTTAATATATTTCAAATGATATTAGATAATAGAAAGAGATTATTATGAGACAATTTTGAAAGTACAGCACAATCAGGATGATGTCTAAAGAAAAAAGTAACAGTGTAGTCAGTGATAGTTTAAATCAGTATGATTGGAGTGAAATGCTCGAATCTTTGGCAGATTAGGTTAGATTAGTTTAGACTTTTTGTATGCTTTGCATATATTAAGTGAAGTGAAATGTGCGTTTCGCGTTATATTTTCACCTGTTAAAAAATCACTTTTAGGTTATGTACACAGATCAATTATTTCCCACTTTTACCTATTTTATAATATTTTTTTCAAGTCAACCGACGACCTGTACGAATTCTTCACATTCAAAACTCCATTCCCTCTGAAAATTATACCATTTTCCCACTTTTTTCGTAAAAAAACTTTAGTGTCGCGTGCTATAAAAACTTGATATAGACCTATCATTTAAAAAAATCAACTACTGGTCCTGAAAATGGAAAATGAAAAATATGAAATTAAAATTAAAAAAAAAAAAACAAACATTTAACAAAATTCATAAATTCTCAAGAAAACAGTCCAGGAAGGAATAGAATGATGTTAGATTTTCCAGTTCCTTCTCCGTTTAAGAATTCAAATCACGCTGGGTAGATTCTCTAAAATGATTGTTATTCAACAAAAATCTTATTTTAACTGATATTTTAAAATAATCGTTTTATTTTTTACCCAAATATATATTTATTTGTACTTTGACAAAGAACAGCCTATACCTTGCATATGAAATGCATACAGAAACTCAGAAGTCAACATACAGTAGCCTATATCAAAACATGTACAAGATAACGCTCGAGGTACATATTTTTGGCGCAGAGCTATAGAGAGCCAAAGGTTAATCAGCTACCAACACGTACTGTTTGTTTTTCCAGTGAAGGTTATTTTTGTCTGAGGTCTGGACGCTTGTTCCGTTGATATCGGCAAAAATGGTACCTAGCGGTGTTTGTGGCTTCCGTACTTTTTGCCGCGTCTGGATTAACATTATCTCATTCCTAATGCACCATTCGTTTACCCCTTACAAAAAGGGGCCATAATCCGTAACACTGAACGCGTGTGAGAGGGTGTTCAGAAATACTATCCCCTTGTTGCGAGAATGCAGATCTTGGCGATGTCTGCAAATACATACTGCACAGTCCACACCTGTGGAGTAACGGTCAGCGCGTCTGGCCGCGAAACGAGGTGGCCCGGGTTCGAATCCCGGTCGGGACAAGTTACCTGGTTGAGGTTTTTTCCGGGGTTTTCCCTCAACCCAATACGAGCAAATGCTGGGTAACTTTCGGTGTTGGACCCCGGACTCATTTCACCGGCATTATCACCTTCATTTCATTCAGACGCTAAATAACCTAGATGTTGATATAGCGTCGTAAAATAACCCAATAAAATAAAAAATAAAAAAACATACTGCACATCTAATGACATTCATCCGTATACCACTAATTTTGTGGGATTCTCACGGAAAGGGCTTTTACGTAATTTTTGTTTTTGCTTGAATTTCCAAATATTACTTGTACCATATTTATTGTTAATGTATTGTCTTATATTACCTTACATAGAGGCTTAGATGAATATTCGTAATTGTGCAGATAAATAGGGGGCGGATTTCTGCATATTCATTCATATTTATTTATTTATTTAACCTGGTAGAGATAAGGCCATCAGGCCTTCTCTTCCCCTCTACCACGGGATTACAACTACAATATAAAGAATACAATCATAGTGTTCTGCCCAAGGGCAGTCTTTCACTGCAAACCAGATTTCTCCAATATTTTCAATTTTCTGCCTTCCTTTTTGAATCTGCATAGATTCATATATCTTAATGTTGTCTATCACCTAATATCTTCTTCTTCCGTTCACCGTTCCTTTTAGTGCATTATCCAGTAGGCCAGGGATTCCCAACCGGTGTGTTGCGCAGCTCCATGGAGTGTGTCGCGAAATTTTGGATTTGAAAAATAAATTGTTTGCCATGCAGAAAGTCTCTTTATAACGCATTTTTTATTTGCAACGCAGTCTTTGTTATGGTACATTTTATTTTGAGACAGACTGTACCAATGAAACATGAATGCCTATAACAATGCTCAGTTCAGTTTTTCCACCATAAGGCCACGTATAGAGAAACTCTGTGCAACCCAGACTTCACATTAATTTAAATAGGCGAGTTTTAAAAACGATAATAATAATCTTTCATTGGACATCCAGTATAGAAGGGTTGGAATTTTTGACACACACCTTTGTTTTTTTCTAATGCCACTCAAGTTGTGCTTGTTCTTTCAGAATTTTCGATTGCATGTTAACATCAACCTGTCTACAACACTGGATGCCCGACACTACATAGATGTTATCAGTGCTTTTTTCTGACGAAACGCGCTGGAACGGTGTTCCAGGACCTTTTTGTTGCATTTTTCATCATGGAACCAAATATATGTGAATAACTATGATATTAATGTAATTTTTCTTTGAATTCCGCTTAGATCTTGAAAATCTTAGTTGGAGGAAAAGGAGGTTAAAAACGACAAAATTCCAGTGCAGTAACCAGTAATCATCTCCCCATCCGCTATAAAATATTCTACACAGAGTTCCACCACCTTTCTTTCTTTATTAATAATAATAATAATAATAATAATAATAATAATAATAATAATAATAATAATGTGTCGCGATATATTGGGCGTTCAGTAAAGTGTGTCGTCAGTCAAAAAAGGTTAGGAACCATTGCAGTAGGCAGTATGTTCTCAGTCAGTGACCCAACCAATAGCTTTCCCTCTGCAAATATGCATATTTTATTCCTTAGTTGCAAATCATATGCCACAATTATAGAAATGCATTTCAAGTTATTTGCAACCAAACGTCAAAATTTTATAGTGTATATAATATATTTAAGAGATAAATCCATATTTCAATTTTTGGTACATATAAAAAGCATATTTTGTTATTTTTTTAATCAATTTGGTGCTTAAACTAAAGTTAAGAATAAGGAAAATCGGAAAAAATGAAATTCAAAGGAAACATAAACATTGAAACATTTTACATTAGTTATTATTATTTATCACACTGATAACAGGCAGACAATGCACTGTTGTCGGCGAATAATTGTGGACAATTCCGCGGCAATCAACAAAACACTGCACAATTAAAATAATGAATTATTGCTGACTGTGTGTGAATTTATCATATTGTGATATTATGATGAATGGAAGTTGAGATTAAAAGAAAAAGTAATCAAAACATGAAGCCGCCTTATCGTCTACTTCACACGTGCATAAGATTTTGACAGTTTTCACGAGAACTCTGCAATAGGTAATAATCGACGGGGAAGTCAGGCTATAGGAAGTGTTTATAGACTATTTTCGCTCGCTAAACTCGAATTTCGCCACCTGTCAACAATAGGCCTAATATAGACACGATAATATAATGTTCTGCTTTCTACTTGCAGACAAGGCAAATCAGAATATTTCATTTTATTATCGTGACAAGTCAGAGAAACTTCGACAGTGTGTTGAGTGCATTATATTTTAGAAAATTATTAGATCCCTAATTCTATATTAGTTTTGTCAACGATTCCTGACGAAAAATTTGTCAGAAGTGTACTGCTTAAGCAGTGGATTGAAGCGCAAACAACTGTAAAAACAACATTCTTAGGTATAATAGAAAAATCATCAGCAAAGTAAATTGCTTTATACAGGGTGTTTAAAAAATACGGGGCATAATTTCAGGTATGTATTTCCCACATGTAGACAATCAAAATAGTTCATTACAACATATGTCCGGAAATGCTTCATTTCCGAGTTATGGCCTTCACAACATTGAAATTCACCGGAACGTTTTTCTTTCCTCAGGTCGTTGTCATTACAGAAGATGTTCAAAATGTCCATCTCCTGCTTGAATACTGACCTCACATCGATGTCTCATTGACATCCTCATTGACAGCCTCCAGAATCTCCTCCTGTACTTCTGGAGTTGTAGATCTTGGTCGTCCCCTTCCCAAACCAGGAGAGTTAAATTTTCCATACTCGCACAGACGGTAATGGAGACGTACAAATGTCTTCCGATCTGGACATTGTCGCTGTGGGTACCTCTCCTGGTACAAACGACGAGCCAGCGCAGCATTGCCGTCCGCCTTACCGTACATGAAGTGTATCTCTGCCAGCTCTTGATTTGAATACATGTCACACAGTCTAACGCCTACACAATACTGAATGTAACCTTCGCCTCGGAATGAACTGTCAGAGTGCCCTCTTAATGTCTCCTTTGACGGCAACGACAGCGGAAAGAAAAAAAACACCCTGTATATAGACTACATATATGGGGATATATACTTTTTTAAATTTTAATAGTGCATATTTAGTTATTTTTAGTGCATATATCTTGGTCTTTAGGTGCATGCGTGTATGCATATTTTCCCATTTTTAGTGCATATGAATTCGCCCCCAAGAGAGAATGTTACTGGAGTCGAGGCATGTCATGTTATGACGTAGGCCTAATAATGACAAAAATAGTGTTCAACTGACTTTGGCAGGAGTGTATTAAAATCCTTAATAAATATGTAGATAGGAGTTGGTTAGAAGTGTAGGTAGGTAGGTAAGTAATTTGCTTGGGTTCTTCCTTGCTAAACTGACTGATTAAATCATTGATTGATTTATTGATTGCTATTTTGTTTATTTGATTGCTTGATTTGATTTAATAAATTGTTTTGTTGAATGCACAATTGATTGATTGATTAATTGATTGATTGATTGGTGTATGCAGATAAGTTATATAGATGTGCATGAATTGACATACGGATGCATGAATAAATGGATAGGTATGTGCATGGATGAATGAGGGGTAAGTGGGCGAAAAACTGGATCGCATGAATGCATGGGTAGGTGGAAGGTTAATAGTGTAGTTGGATTTGATAGTATATTAGTTGGACACGTAAAATAATGCAATCGGCCAATTCTTGCCGACGCTGAATGATCTCTGTAGTTGAGTAGTGTCATAGCAAAATCGACCACTTCAAAATATTTCTGCTAGCAGTTCAATGTTGAAACCGTCGTTAGATTAAACTACAACTACTACTACTGTTGTTACTACTGTTACTTTTGCTACACTGCTATTACAGGATCCTTAATATCAATGGCTACCGTAGCACGGGATCTGGCTTCCGGGCGACAGGTCGAACATCAGCAGGTAAAATGCTGCCCACAATGACGGAAGCAGAATTGGACTATGAAACGTACCTTACAATAACTGTTGAAAGTGTCATACTTCCGCTCGTATACAAGCTTGATGTCATGAGAATAATTATGTCGTCACTCACTCGTCTAAGCTCATCAACTAAAATCCTTCGTATTTTATGCTCAGCCTAGAGTTCTTCTTGTGTGTGCGGATTCATGTGAAACATTTTATCTTTCCTCCGTTAAAACTGTTTGTGTTCGGGATTGCTTTTGTCCAACACTAAACCTGGAATTCCAGATTTCATCACTAGTCTTTGTGTGGAACTTCTTGAAGCGAGCACTGCTTTGGGTTAAGTTTCAATAAAATCTCTTCGAACAGGACATTCAGAACTGTTTTAAGTACATTTTACAAAGAAAAACATAAACAGTTTTAACGAAGAAGAGAGAAAGTCTTTCTTACGAATCCGCATAGGCATACCTTAGTGTAACTCTGGCTAATATTGAGCATGAAATTACTTACTAATAAGAAGAATTAGTGAAGCTTAGACGAGTGGCTGGTAACATATTCTCGCGATATCAAGCTTGTGGGTCCACACCTGTGGAGTAACGGTCAGCGCGTCTGGCCGCGAAACCAGGTGGTCCGGGTTCGAATCCCGGTCGGGGCAAGTTACCTGGTTGAGGTTTTTTCCGGTGTTTTCCCTCAATCCAATACGAGCAAATGCTGGGTAACTTTCGGTGCTGGACCCCGGACTCATTTCACCGGCATTATCACCTTCATTTCACTTAGACGCTAAATAACCTAGATGTTGATACAGCGTCGTAAAATAATAAAATAAAATAAAATAAAAATCAAGCTTGTGTACGACTCTAAAGTAGGTTTAATATTCCCCTGCTACTGCTTTCCCTCCTGTAGGCAGCATTTTACCGGCTGATGCTCATATCAGCCCGGGAAACAGATCCCGTGCAATGGCAGCCATATCTATTTACTACTACTTCTACGATACAGATGAAACATTCAAATCCATCTTCCTGCACAGACAATAGAACATATCTATCTGTTTTTCTTTAGACACATTGCGCAAGGAAGAATGACGAAAAGCATGTTAAAAATGGCAATAAAACTCAAGGAGACAAGACAAAGTGACAGTTGTCAGTCTCAAGAATCACATCAGACTCATTATCAAAATATATACTAAGAATTTCATATACAATATTTCTGTATATGAAACTTTATAAATTTCGTATAGGATAACATAGGCCATTCGTTATCACGTAAGACCAAATCCATTCGTGAGCCGTATATAATAGTAAGAACCCTATGGTGGGGCTAAGTGAGATATCTAGCTGCAAGTCGAGGCATACAGCGTATTCCGAATCTCACCGGACTGGTAGACAACAATGACGTCACGCTGCAGCGAAATAGGGACAAAACTGCTGGAAGGATCGATGGCTATCATGGCGACTGTATAGGTTATCTGTGCTACGCTAGCAAAATTTTGCGAAATTTCCGTACTGCCATCTCGTTCAAAGAAAAGAGAGCATAGACAATTTATTTCTTGAACCGGTAGTAATAACTGGTCCGTTAACATGTTCGCTCATAAGCCGTTAACATATTGTTTTTACGTTGTGCTCATTACAAACAATACAGCTGAACTAAAGCAGAACACACCGCCATGACACAACAATGCACGATGTCATTCGTCTGCTAATTCCCGCCCTGTACAAGAACCAACAGATTCACTGATGACGGCTGATGGAGACTACCACTACCTCTGCAAGCTGATGGCACCTGTGCGACACCGGTGGAGCATCAGTGACGTCATCGGTGAAATTCGGAATACAGTGATGCCATCAAATTGCTCAGCGCTGAGATTCGGAATACGCTCGTAGTGAGGGACAGAAGCTTCCTAGTCCACTTTTTCCTTCCCCTCAAGCGCAGGTAGCTTTGACGAGATAATGAATGGCCTATAACTACTTGCAACAATGAGATATCTCATATGTATACTATAGTTAGCCATGTATGTATGTATGTATGTATGTATGTATGTATGTATGTATGTACTCGTATGTTATATCTACTAATATAGGCATGCGTGTTTGTATGTGTGTATGAATGTATGGTGCGTATGTATGTATTGTAAATTATGTTCTGATTCTCCGACAGTAAATTTGGTAGTAAATATCAGCTAATAGTTCACATTCTATCATACAGGTGAAACAAATTCAGATTCCACAACATTAATCGTGGTATGTTTACTCATCCACAAAATTTTAACAGAAACATACGTACCTATAGTCTTATTTGTCTACTGGAAATTGAATAAAATGAACTTTAAATCATGACCAAATTGAAATAATAAAATTATCAGTTACACAGGGTAAACACGAAGAAATGAAAATTCCTGAAATTACTGTTTTATATTATAACCTACATCGCCTTATGACCTTAACTCTGCCAGGCAAAATAAAACTACTACTACTGCTGCTACTACTACTACTACTACTACTACTACTACTACTAATACTACTACTACTACTACTAATACTACTACTACTACTACTACTACTACTACTACTACTACTACTACTACTACTACTACTCTTAAATTTTTATTAACATGGCCATAACATTTTTTATTACACGAGTATGAAATAATTCTATCTTATTTAACAAAGATCACAAACCGCAAATTAAATAAAGAACGTACATTATTTATGCAAGTGACGTTCAATGATATTGGATTACTTACTTACTGGCTTTTAAGGAACCTGGAAGTTCATTGCCGCCCTCACATAAGCCCGCCATTGGTCCCTATCCTGAGCAAGATTAATCCAGTCTCTATCATCATATCTCACTTCCCTCAAATCCATTTTAATATTATCTTCCCATCTACGTCTCGGCCTCCCCAAAGGTCTTTTTCCCTCCGGCCTCCCAACTAACACTCTATATGCAATTCTGGATTCGCCCATACGTGCTACATGCCCTGGCCATCTCAAACGCCTGGATTTAATGTTCCTAATTATGTCAGGTGAACAATACAATGCTTGCAGGTGATAGTGCATCTCCTTGCTTTAGCCCACAGTGAATTGGAAACGCATCTGACAGAAATTGACCTATACGGACTCTGCTGTACATTTCTCCTCGATCCGCCATGCCGTGGTGATAGGGACCCACAATACAGTAGCGTGCAAATTAATCCGAACAACGTAATTACTTATGCAAAAACACTCGAACGGGATAAAAAAAAAGGATCTAAGACATACCTCAGTAATCTATGTGGCCTCCCTTGTTCCTAATAACAGCTCTGAGACGATTTGGCATGGATTCCACTAATTTCCCACAAATATTCTTCATTTCTTCATCGCGAAACCATACACCAATGAGCGCAGAAATCATCTTCTTCTTTGTAGAACAATCCATTTTTTGCATTCTTCTTTTGCAAATTGACCACAAGTTCTCAATGGGGTTGATGTCGGGTGAGTTGCCTGGCCAGGGGAGTACCTGAATATTCTTCTTGTTGAAGAATTCTGTAGTTTTTCGAGATGTATGGCATAGTGCCAGGTCTTGTTGGAACACACCTCTGCCATCCGGAAATGATTTTTGCAGCTGGGGTACGATTCTGGTTTCCAATAAGTGAATATATTTGTCAGAATTCATAATTCCCTTGATAGGTATTAATGCTCCAGGCCCTTCATGTGTAAAACAACCCCAAAACATTACTTTAGGTGGGTATTTGGGTGCTTGTTGGAGATGAGCTGCTGTTACTTTTTCGGATCCTTTCCGTACGTAAGAAACATGGTGGCCGTGGATCTCGAAATGAGACTCATCGGAAAAAAGTACATTCTTCCAGTCATTCACTGTCCAGTGTTTATGTAATTTTGCCCACATTAAGCGTTTTTTGCACATAACAGGGGTTAGCAGTTGCTTCTTAATAGACTTACGAACCCTTCGTCCAGCTTCCAAAAGCCTACGCCGCACTGTTGTGACGTGAATATTCGCCCCAGTGATAGCCATTAACTCGCGGGTTAAGTCGACAGCAGTTAGTCTAGGATTTAATTTACTTTTCCTGACAATTAAACGATCATCTGCAGGTGAAGTCTTCCTTTTCCGGCCACAGTTTCCTTTTTTCTGGGGTGTGATGGATCCAGTCTCCCTGTATCGTTTTATGATCGAATTAACAGTAGCCAAACCGATGTGACATTCTGCAGCAATTTGCCTCTGTGTCATAGAAGAATGCTCTGCTAATGTCATAATTTTAGACCGTTTTCGTGGAGTTGTATCCATTTATGAAGACTATAGAATGTACACAGGATTGCAGTATTAAGTCTTCAACACAACTGAAATGCTTATAAGTACAAAACGACAGGCAAAATGTCACATATTATAAAACAATAATGACAGACCTTCAACAATGGAATTACACGTACTACAGATGTCAATTAAAGCGCTATGAGCAGCTGTGAGGCCAACAATGACAGAAAATGTAAAAATATGTCGTGTTCGGATTAATTTGCACGCTACTGTACATGGTCAATGATATTGTATACACTATAAAAATAAATAACTAATAATAATAATAATAATAATAATAATAATAATAATAATAATAATAATAATAATAATAATAATAAGGAAAGATTGGAGAATGCTGGGTTTGAGGCGAAAGACCTGCCCTTGGACAGAACACTGTGGTTGAATGAATAATAATAGTAATAATAATAATAGTTATGACTGTTGTTATTATTATTGTTATTATTATTATTATTTATTAAGGAAACTACTGTCAAGACGCTGCAGATTTGATATGAGTAGTTAGGGGGTGAAGTAAATTCTTTTACATCCAGTCGGCTAGGATTAGAATCCATGTTCTTTTTTTTTGTGATATTAGGAGGGCAGTTCATGCTCGCGGTTTAATGAAAAGGATAGGACCCTCAGCGCAGTAGTTGGGTCCCGTGTTTATATAACAAAGATGACCTGCCGAAGTCGCCCCCGGCTTCTCCTTCACGCGCGAACACACTATCATGCGCACAAAGCCTTTATGTATGTCCGGATGGTATGATTTTTTGTAGCTATGTGGATTCAACCAGAAAATGTGGAAAGGGAAAACAAAAGGTGTAGTCTTCTACCATCAAGAAGCACACAGAACACTCCTAATTAACTCGTGATCAAGGGATTGTTTACGTATGTGCAGACTGCTACTGTGAAGCACGTGTGTATGTGTGCATTCTCATGTAACTGGAGTACCCTAGCCTCATAAAAGCTACAGCAAGACGTATTGTTTTAAAGAGTGCGAATTTATGGCATCTTTCTGTGACCTTTATAGCTGACTGAAACTACGAAAGTTTTCCTACAAATATGGCAAAACAGTTATCACGGTTTTATTTTCAAATGTTCACCCTCTGGTCTTCCTTTCTTCTTTCTATTAATCAATAGTAAGTTTAAATTATGAAACAATAAATAAGTGCATTGGTTAATTTTGATGATGAAGTATGCGGTTCGGTAAGCTGCAACTGGGTCCCAGGATCGTATTTAGACATTCTACTGTCCTGGGCAGTTTATATTTTACGTAAAGATTAATTTTTTGGTCCTACAGAATTATCTGTTATGGTTATCATTGGAGAAAAATTCCCTCCGGCGCCGGGGATCGACCCCGGGACTCCCAGTTCTACGCACCGGGCGCTCTAATCACTGAGCTACGCCGAGGTTCAATCCCCAGCACCGAATCGAATCTTTCTTCTTTGCTATTTTCCATTAGCGGCTTTACTCAATGTTCGACATACATACAGAGTGTCTCATTTATCTTGTGCACCTATTATAACTTTTTTGTTTGGCTAGGTATTGGAATTTTTATTTTTTAGAGTTATGTTAGAACGAGGGGCTAACATGAGTGTGGAGATTTGGTGCATGTAACTACATTATGGTACAAGATACACGTGACGTCATCAATTTTTCAAATAGCACTACATACTTTCATCATGTTACATTGATTAGACACATATACATATACAGCAGGGGTGACCAAAGCGGGTGTTGTCATTACATCGTGTAATCACAGACATTCAAACGTGTACTAGGAGTTTCCTATACATTGCTGTTTTTTTCATTCACGTACTGAAGGCAAGAAGTGGCGGTATCATGTCTCTGTACAAACTCTGTCTCTACAAGCAGTAAGAAGTGGTTTCGTAAAGAATGAGGAGGAGAACTTTTTTGTTGTTCTGTCGGACAAAATGTAATATGTTTACTTTGCTCAACGGTTCAATTAGGAGTATATAGAAAAATTAATTACCACGCTGAATAATGTATTATTATTATTATTATTATTATTATTATTATTATTATTATTATTATTATTACTGACCTCTAAGTATGTGTTTCTATAAGTCTTCTGTACGTGCATGAATATTGATATTTTTAGATCTTCTCCCTAGAAGGATAGAATTATTAAGTTTCATCTAAATTTTAATCTTCTTAATCTTTAGATGAGGATAACTATTTATTAATTATTTATTTAATAATAATACTAGTGGCTTGTGGAGCAAATGCTGCAAACTAAGTTCATTAAACCTTCAAGCAAAAATTGTTTTTCAGATTTATTTTCAATGAAGAATACCAGACATTTTGAAAGTTATTTGCTTCCATAATAATGAAACATAGTCCCTCTGAATGGTTTTTTATGTCTAATATTTTTTTCTTGAACCTATCCACCTTCAGTATTTGAGTTTCAACGCGAAAACGCAAGTAACAACGTCAGAATGATCAGTGGGTTTTTCATGTGGGAGTAAAGCAATATCAATTTCAGGTCAATGTGTATTGTAGGTGAGAGTTAAAAAAAAAATCATGTTTGCTATGCTTTCGAACAATAGACATAGCATCTTGGTATAGCTGCTGCAGGTTTCGTGAACTACCTTGAAATGTATCCTGCTAAGAGATCTTGCTGAAATGATCGAGAGACTACAAAATTTTGTAGGCCTCTTATTTTATCAGTAAGTAATACCCTTTGGTCTTTCCTTATTAACTGTAACTTTTGCGCCCTCTTGAGCCAATACTGAAGAGAATGACTCATATAAATATCTACACCACACCGCCATTAAGTATATGAAAAATACCCAACTCTACTTGATTAATAACTATAAAAATATTTGATTTTTAATAACAATATTATTATCTTACGTAAGTTTTGCAGTTTTACATATACATATACCCAAGGTTGCGGGTTCGATCCCGGGCCAGGTCGATGGCATTTAAGTGTGCTTAAATGCGACAGGCTCATGTCAGTATATTTACTGGCATGTAAAAGAACTCCTGTGGGACAAAATTCCGGCACATCCGGCGACGCTGATATAACCTCTGCAGTTGCGAGCGTCGTTAAATAAAACATAACACATATACATATACACTATATAGCCGCTACTCAGTAAATTATAGAAATGAAGATCTAATTTAACATATTCTCTATATCTACTTATATAACCCCAAAACGTTTCACTTTCATATCATCAATGTAACATTAATATGTATGATTAATGAAAAATAGTCACATCATGGCATTAACTATAATAATATTTCATTTCTAATGGTAATAATATCATCAAACCACCTCAAGTTTTGTAGATTATAATATCCAATACACAGCTGTACTCAGAAAATTACACATCGCAGAATCAGACCTGTAAATTATTTTAGTAAGTCTTGAAGATTTAATAACCAATAGAATTTGAGCTCTAAATATGTCAGCAATCTTGCAGGCCATGGCCTTCATGTAATAGCCTATTGTTTATTGTAGTGTGTGTTTTGTTTTATTCTAAAATATGATAAAATGCAATTAGTTCTCAAAACTGACGACAGATGGATTTTGGAAAATAGGAAAATGACGTACGTAGGAAAATTGACATTTCACTGAAAACTACTATTTTTCTGAAAAACTTTGGGTTCCAAGCTTCAAAATGAGGGGTAATTTATTAAAATCCGTTGAGTCGTTTTTCTGTAATTTTCATTACCAGTTCAAATTATATATATATATATATATATATATATAGATTGTAGAAAAACTGATTCAGTATTACGTACCAACGAACTGTTAAATCCCAGGAAGTAACATGTCTTAAATGATAGCCAGGAAGAGAAAGATGAGATAAATAAATGTAAGGAAGTCAGCTACCTAATAGGGTTTGAAATATATCGTGCTCTAAAGCCTTTTAATAGAACAGAATTTCTCAAAAGAGTAATGATTAAAATAATTTAAATAACTTGTCCATAAGAAGTTTTTAATTTTTAAAAACTACGAATTTCTCGACCAAGTATCGAGAGTAGAAGTTAGAAAATTGCTGATTATATTCAAGAGGAAGTTTAAAAAAAGAAGCAAGAAAAATCGTACATTTTTCACTGGCTCTTGATGACAGCAGTGACATTACTGAAACAGCAAAGCTTGAGATTTTTATCCGTGGCATTGATCAAGATGTTAGCACAGGAACCACCACTGGTTGTAGTTTTCATGCCAAATACCTTTTCTCAGTCCCTTAATGCATAGGCTGTCTGTCGCATGTAATCACTAGAGCTCGAGTTTTGGTCACCGCTGATATAAGTACAGTATATTAAGTCAACTGTCAACACATCACACAAGGAGCGCACTCATTTAAGTCACTTGGTGGCCGGGACTCCACAGTATAATAATTATATACACTGATGGGCGAAAGATTACGTAATGATTAATTTTTATCTGTTATGCTTACCATTGGAGTTTTTCTCCATTAATAACCAGTTTATATTTTATCATCCCATTCTTTAATCGATTCATTGCAATGCAAACAGTCAACAGGGTCATTACTTTGAAAATTCTAGCAGTCATAAATCATGTGTACTCAGTTTGAAACAGATGTTCTGCTACTCGTGCAATACAATAAAAATGAAGAGAATATGTAACAGTTGTATGAGCACTATGTCTGTTGAGCTTCTTTATTTATCATGTTTCGGGGATTGCATTCCCTTCATTAGTGATGTCAAGGCAGAGCGAATACCAATGTTTGATCTGTACTCCTGCGTGACATGATACGAACTGCTGATGATGGGGATACAATCCCCAAAACATGTATGATAAATAAAGAAGCTCAACAGACATAGTGCTCATACAACTGTCATAATATTTTTTATGCTCGACCATGCCGAAATGTAGTAATTATACACCTGGTAGCAGACCTTTAATGCATGTCATTAAAGTACACCTACTCATTAAAGGTCAGGTCTTTCAGCCAATGACGACTCAGGTTACAACTGTTCAGCCAATGACAGGTCAGCTTTCTACCGTTATAAAATCGCAAGTATCGATTATTCTCGGATATGCAATCGAAAGAGAATTAGCGAAAAGTCACGGAGGCTGGAAATCCAATACTGTCGCAGAAGGTTATGTTCTGTTGCTATAATAATTAGCGTTAATTGTAAATAATATTCAAATAAATTCAATTTGTCATCTCGTTTTTCAATGTCTAATTTAATTTCAATGTTATCTCTGTAGGTTCTTATGGCCTAGCAAGGTCAATGTGAACATCTGTTCCTCGGAAAAAATCAATACTTTCGCGTCTGCCAACATCTCACAACATACGGGACATTCGTCAAGGTCAGATACAAAGAAAATTAATAATATCAAGTTAGAAATATGGTCGAGCATAAAAAGTCGTATGAAACTCGCCGATAATGGTAATTAAGAAGCTCGTATGAAAATACTCGCTTCTTAATTACCTTCATTATAGGCTCGTTGCATAATGTACTATTTTCTTCATTTTTATTGTATTGTATCAATTTTAATGAACACTTACAAAATTGAGCAAAAACGTGTATTATATCATTAGATGTTCTGGTCTTGGAAGAATTGTTAAAAAAATTGACATTCATACAGCATAATTTAAATTTTTTTTTGAAAAGCTTTAAATTACTATAAAAGTAAATTTTTAAAATAACAATTATGTAGGCCTAGTATTTTTGTTAAATTAATTTAAACGTACCTTTTGCTGAACTGTAAAATCGGAAGAAATAAAATGTCACTATCATTTACTAGTGAAGAATATTTGTTGTCCGTGCCATCTACTATATCTGTATGATTTGGTTCAACAATATTCAACGGAAGCAGTGGATACATGAGTACCAGATTGTTCTGTCGAACTTTTCGAATCGGATTTCTTAAAAAAATAATTCTAGTTTTGGAATTTGTCTGATTAATTCGTTGTTTCGAACAGTGTATTCTTTTGATTGTTTATTGCATTGGGCGCCACTTAATTAAACTGTATGGTCACTCTTTCTTTAATAATTAACTAATTAGTAATCACTAAACCACACACCAACAGACCAACCTACCAGGCTACTATCACTCTGCATATGCAACTGCAAATAAACAGAGAGCACTGTGTAGTTTGAAAAATGAGTAAGGACGTTTTGGTTCACAATTGTTTGATCTAGTATGCTATATTAAACTACGAGTACACGACCAGAAACTGTTAATCTGTCAATCTCTTTCCATTATTTTCTTATAATATTAAATGTCATTGTTTCTATTTCTTTCAGCCTACTAATTTCATTCAAGTATATCGCTGACTGTTTTAATGAATACTAGGCCTACATGTTTGTTGCTGCTTTGAGAATGAGAACGACACTGCTCGCCGTTTCACAGATGACTCTTTGTTATAGCAAAAGTATTCTTTAATTCGTTTTGAACTCGTTAGAATGTCGTATTATGATGACTTCTTTTTCGGAAAGAATTACACGATACAAATTTTTAGCACTCGATTTTTTAAGTTTTTTTTCCCTCATTCATAACAAAAATGGCGAATATTTCGCAACCCCTTCAGACAAAAAATTCCGCCTCCTAAATTCTGCCGCTCAGGGACAACTATCTCTGTCTGCCCATTGGTAAATATGGGCCTGCTGGTTCCCCTGCCCTTGTCGTCTTTTCCGTACTCATTTTCCGTACGATTCTTTTTATTTTTATTTTTTTTTACCATGTACTGTTTTTCCCTACCTTCCCTTCACTTCTTTCTCTTTCATTACTCCATCTATTTTCTTCCTTCCTTCTCTATTTTTGCTCCTACTTCTCATCCGTTTCTCCTTCCATTTAGTTTTATTTTTTATTCTAATTTAAAATTTATTTATTTAATACATTACACTTGATCTACAGGGACATCATTTTATTTTTACTTCAATTTTTATTGTACCTGCGTTTCTAAATATACTTGACTCCCACCCTTTTCACTAATGTCCTTGCTAACGTCAGTCACACAAACTTACGGCCGCTGTTGCTAGCAGTGAAATAAACAGTACAGAGTACAGTGTGTTTCAGAAATATGTTCCATTTTCTATAGAAGAAAAAGCTTATATTATTGAAGTTTATTTTCACACAGGTATAGTGTGTAGCATAACTGAATTTATCTGTGTCGACTGAGCACAAGTGAAGATTAGAGTTACCGAAAGTACGGTACCCTATAATATGGTACGGTACTTAACAGCATTATTTAAACAAGAGTTTTTGTTTTACTGTTTGTAGGTATGAAGGACAATGATGGAAACTAAAATTACAATATAACCGAATGTGAACAACATTTTTTTTCACGCTTTCTTGATTAAGTTATATCATAACGGAATATTTTCGTAGAAATGTCATTAATCTGGTAGATAAATTCAGAGCATCAGAGTGTACAGAAAGGAAGAAAAGTGTAAGATGGCCAACAAAGGTGACAGAAGATGCTGTAGAAGATGCTAGAGAAAGGATGCAGTGAGGTCGTAATAAGTCGGTCAAGAAGTTAGCTGTAGAAATCGGGGTTTCTTACGGAAGTGCTCACAAAATTCTCAGGAATAAATTATTTTAGTAATATGCTGAATAAAGTAGACATTACATAATGTATATAACTGCCTGAAGACTTGAGTTTGTGAAAAAAAATTGTTACTATTGTACTATTTTTTGATAAAATACTGTAAAGTAATGACCAAACTGAAAATCGTAATACTATATTTCCCTGTAACATAAATGGCTACACTACTTTTCTCTCCTCCTATAGCTAGTAAAATGATTTGTTTACATATTGCACTAGCAACTCCAAACTCCTGTAATGGAAGGGGGTAACAGTGTTTCCGAGTATAGCCAGGTTAATGTTAAAAATGTTAGTAAAAATAAAGTGATGTCCCTGTACATTAGACATTGCAGCCCGAAAGAGCAGAAACTCGTGCTCCGGCGCAGTTCAGATCAGTTATACAAAATATATCACAAAATTACGAGAGTTCAATTATTAATATATGTTAAAATACATACAGTATGTAATAATATATGCAAATAGAAAACACAGAAGTACATGAATATTAGAGTATCAATTTTTAACTCAATTAGCTTAAAAGAAACACAAAACAATTAAATAATTAATCTAATTAATTTCCTAAATCTATGTGTGTTCAGTGTACTTAGTTCAGTGTAAGCTCTGATTAAAGCATTATATATTCTGAGTCCAAAATTTCTGCTGCATTTTAATCCAGCAGTTGTGTGGCATTTGGGAGTGTTTAGAAAGAGACTAGTTTTATCTCGTACAGTATTCATGGGAATCAAATTTAAATTTATTGTGATTTTTATGGAAGTAAATCAGCAATATTTGTTTATAAATTTATTCTAGATTATATACACCATATTCCTGAAAAATTAATCTTTTTGGGTAATCTAAAGGTTTATATAGACAAATTTTGATAATTTTTTTTTTTCTGGAGCAAATTTAAAGGGTGGAGAGTCAATTTTGCCACTCCTTCCCAACCTAATATACCATACTGAATTATTGATTGAAACAGAGCTAAGTAGGCCTACACGGTACGCAGAACATAAATAGGTAAATAAGAACGTAGAATGGAAAATTTGTGGATTGTTTAGTGCAGTCTGTTAGACAGGAAGGAGATATGCTTGTTTCTTAAATCTTGGTCAACAATAATACCTAAATTGCCTCATCACTTTTCTTTCATCCTCTTCTCTCTGCTCACTTCATTGCTCTCCTTATCCGTCTTCTCCTTTTTACATCTCAAATTCTTCTTTCATGCCTACTCATTATTTCTTTCCTTCTCTTAACACCTTTCCTTTCTTCTCTTTTTCAAATTTCGATTTTCTCGTTTTTTAAATAATTTATCCTATTAAATAGAAATTCTTTTGCAAAGAAATTAGGAGAGAGAATCAAAATCAAAATTCCCGGATAGTCCATACCTATAATTCAAAACACATATGTAACATCTTCCACTTCCACCATCGGGCTAGAAGTTATACACCACAAGTCTGTAATATGGCGGAATTACCGAAACAAACTTTCTCCTGCGTCTAGCTATTCCGAGAGGATGTATTTTTACTGGTTAAAATGGAAAACTTGTTTAAGTAAGGTAGGGTATAAGATGGAAATTTGCCGTGGATGTCTAATATAAGAGAAATAAATGCTTGTGGGGAGGGATCTTTTCTCCCGGAGGTCCCATCGCAAGAAACTTGCAGACCTCTCTGAATGTGGTTAGTGTGAGAGATGGTCCAACAGTTCTCAGGTCTCTCCCGAACTTCTCCTTTCACGAGTTAATGGTATAATAACACATGCATTAATTACCCACAAAGAGCAACCGTTAATTGCTGTTATACACAACGACTACTAACGACCTCTCCGCTCCCACTTCCCCTCCCGGAACCCCGTCTCTCAACACTTTACCCACTACGAAACTTTGCTAGTCTCTTTGTATTTTGGTGTCATTGCCTGCCCCCACCTCAAACTAACCCACTCATTGCTCCATCCACTTGCCACTACTCTTCCATTAGTCCACAGTCGCGCAACTTCACCAACACTGAGAGCTTCAAGGACATAAATAATCGGTAGATTGGGTGCGGCCTTGTGGTAATCTTGACTGGAACTTTTCACGGCTATTTGTGAATTCTCTCTACTATAAAATAAATTTATGCGACATCAGTCTTGTGGGAAAGTAGATTCAAATTTAAAAAATAATAAAATAATAATAACAATAATAATCATCATCATCATTAGGGCTAGGAATTTGATGACCTATAAATAATGAAAAAATGTCCTAAAAACAATGCATTTATGACCTAAAAATCTTTCAAGAATGCCCTTAAAAATGCCCTAAAAATTGATCTTACATAATTGACGTAGTAGGAAAAGAGGTTTTTTACTACTTAATATTTAGATTAGTATATAAATTACATTTTACATAATTTTTTCTAAGTAGTACTCTTTAATTACTTTACCTGATGTAGTTTCCATGTAAGATCGTTCACCTCTGCGTCGGCATGTGGACGTGAGGTCAACAATCAGCTGGTCTATCTTGGCTCTTCATGGGCTGTAGCGCAATGGATTTACTTTATTTTTAGTTTCCACGTAGTCTACCACAAGGCCACTCTTATCCGGAATTAGTAGGTATATAGCAGTTTATATTGAAGGGGTGGTTAAAATGGCAATATTTGTGTAGAGAAACGATTAAAATATCATACAAAATAATGGGTATTAATGGACAAAATATGTAAAGAAAATATCAAAGGAACTAAACATTATTTTACACTAATAATGGGGATTTATGGCCAAAATTAAATGAAAATTCCTAAAAAATGACCGAATAAAACAAAAGATGCTATTATGAGTTGAAACAGGCAAAAAATGCAAAAAATGCCCTAGCAAATATGTCTTAAAACACTCAGTTTATCACATAACATATATAATAACAAAGCAGCTATGTTTCTGGCTTACTAGAAAAAAGATGCAATTTCATCAAAATCCTAGCCCTAATCATCATTATCATCATCATCATCGTCATCATCATCATCATCATCATCATCAATGTTATAAGGTCCTTCTTTTAGTAACTACCCCCTTAAGATTTTTCATTAAGGAATTAAATTAAACATTTTCCACCCTTAGTACCATACTAAGTGACGACTACACAGTGTATGGAAGAGACAAGGAGAAAGCATGAAATATTGATAGTTATCATTTGTCACGATAATCAACTTAATTAAAAGGCTCTAGGTATATATTATTCGGTTGAGAAACTTTTATCATCCAGCCTGCTGTCGAAAAATCTGAAAGTTAGAATTTATAAAAAAGTTATATTACCGGTTGTTCTGTATGGTTGTGAAACTTGGACTCTCACTTTGAGAGAGGAACATAGGTTAAGGGTGTTTGAGAATAAGGTGCTTAGGAAAATATTTGGGGCTAAGAGGGATGAAGTTACAGGAGAATGGAGAAAGTTACACAACACACAGAACTGCACGCATTGTATTCTTAACCTGACATAATTAGGAACATTAAATCCAGACGTTTGAGATGGGCAGGGCATGTAGTACGTATGGGCGAATCCAGATGTGCATATAGAGTGTTAGTTGGGAGGCCGGAGGGAAAAAGACCTTTAGGGAGGCCGAGACGTAGTTGGGAAGATAATATTAAAATGTATTTGAGGGAAGTGGGATATGATGATAGAGAATGGATTAATTTTGCTCAGGATAGGGACCAATGGCGGGCTTATGTGAGGACGGCAATGAACCTCCGGGTTCCTTAAAAGCCAGTAAGTAAGTAAGGTATATAAAATATCAACATTATCATCATTATCATGATCATCATCGGCAGGGATTAGATCTATCGGCCTGTTCCGTCTCAGAATTGTTCATGCCATCTTTTCAGAGAGCGACCCATTGTCCTTCTTCCTGCAGGGCAGCGGTGACCAAAACTCGAGCTGTAGTGATTACATGCGACAGACAGCCTATGAAGTAAGGAGACGGAGGAAAGGTACTTGGCATGAAAACTACAACCAGTGGTGGTTCCTGTACTAACATCTTGATCAATCCCACGGATAAAAACCTCAAGCTTTGCTGTATCAGTAATGTCACTGCCAGTGAAAAATATACGATTTTTCTTGCATCTTTTTCTAATCTTCCTCTTGAATATATTCAGGAATTTTCTAAATTCTTCTCTCGATACGTGGTCGAGAAATTCGTAGTTTTTAAAAATTAAAAACTTTTTATAGACAAGTTATTGAAGTTATTTTAATCATTACTCTTTTGAGAAATTCTGTTCTATTAAAATGCTTTCGAGTACGATATATTTCAAACCCCATTAGGTAGCTGACTTCCCTACATTTATCTCATCTTTCTCTTCCTTGCTATCATTTAAGGCATGTTATTTCCTGGCGTTTAACAGTTTTTTGGCACATAATATTGAATTAGTTTTTCTACAATATTATTATTAAATGAATAATTAATAAATAGTTACCCTCATTTAAAGATTAAGAAGATTAAAATTCAGATAAAACTTAATAATTTTATCCTTCTAGGGAGAAGATCTAAAAATATCAATATCCACTCATGTACAGAAGAATTATAGAAATACATATTTAGTGATCAGTAATAATAATAATAATAATAATAATAATAATAATAATAATAATAATAATAATAATAATAATAATACATTATTCAGCGTGGCAATTAATGTTTCTATATACTCCTAATTGAACCTTTGAGCAAAGTAACATATTACATTTTGTCCGACAGAACAACAAAACAGTTCTCCTTCTCATTCTTTACGAAACCACCTCTTACTGCTTCTAGAGACAGAGTTTGTAGAGCGACATGATACCGCCACTGCTTGCCTTCAGTACGTGAATGAAACACACAGCAATGTAGCCTACAGGAAACTCCTCGTATCTGTTTGAATGTCTGTGATTACACGATGCAATCACGACACCCGCTTTGGTCGGGTTATAAGTCGGAGCACAGTTTTCGTTAATCTATTTTTCGGCATACGTTGTACATGGTCTCTCCAATTTATTCTGTATTTTCAATTATATATGTAGACTAATTGGCCCTTGTTTCAATTCTTGTCTGATAGCAACATTTTTTCTTATGGTCCCACAGTGACTATCCAGCCACAAATTGGAGAAATCTCATTTTGGATGACTCAGTTTAATGTTTCTTTATTTTAAGTGTAATTACAGGTATTAAATGAATAATTCGATGTTGGCCTATGTTTACTTTTCGTCTTGTGAATTTTTATCCATTCCTTCAATGCTTCTTTCTTTCCTCGCCAACTGATAGAATCCGATACTTAGACACTGTTTACTGATCTAAACATTACTTTGTCGCAGACTACAACGTGTTCATAATATGTGCGTTCGTTTCATCTGTAATATTTGCCGTGTTGATCATGAAACATTATCCTTCAAAATGTTGTTCTGGCTTCATCTAGATGATCGTAGAAAAAATTGTATTTCCATCCTCTATTATATACAGTTTCTATCAAAAGTTTAAGGACACGCATTCAAAATAGATGTTTCACTCCTGTCTTTATACTCAAGTGACATCTCCTTATTTTTTATACAGGGACCAAAGACCTGTGAAAAATGAAGTTTTCTTTTTAACTGCAAATCCAATCTCTCTATCTTTCAAACTGTAGATTACATAACAATTTTTCTGTTATGAAAACTAATTTAAAAATTACATTTTTTTTTGTAGAAAAAAAATTGATTACTCCAGAATGAATGTACTTATATCAATGAATTTTGGAATGCAGTTAGATATTATCTCAAGTAATTTTTCACATTAGAATAATCTGTCACTTCATGTCCATACTCACTGAATTTCGACTCATTTTCACTTTTTTTTTCAACAAATAAATCTAACCTTTCCACACTTGTAACAAACACCACAATTGTTTACTAAAAGTGAAGGAAATAAGCCGATTGACAAATTTTTACCAACTCTCAATGTTATGATTTAAATGGCAGTGGCGGTTCCTGACCAATTTGCCGTGAATTTCAACCTCAAGAGAATTTTAGAAACTAGTAATTTTTCTCAATTAGAAGAAAAAAAATCTTGATTTCAATGCGTTAACGAGCTGTTAAAAATTTTTAAAATAAAAAATGATAATTGCACAAGAAACATTTTAAATATTGACCTAAGTTGGCCTATAGACTACTAATTCTGGAGCAGTTAATTTTTTCCTACGAAAATATAATTTTTCAATAAGTTTTCATTAAACATTGTGTTTAAGGTAAAAACTTAATTTTTCACAGGCATTTGTTCCCTGTAAAAAATATCAGTGAGTTTCTCATAAGTATAAAGCTAGGAGTGAAACATCTCTTTTGAAGAGGTGTACTTAAACTTCTAGTAGAATCTGTATTGCATTTCTCCACTCCTGTCTATCTCGCGTCCCGTTTTCAAAATGTATCCACCCACCATAGCCTAGACATACGATAAAAAAAACTCCTCAATACTATGCAAAGCTCTCAATAATAATATCAAGGGAAAAATTATCCTGATGCCGGGTAACGATCCTGGGACCCTTCGCTTAGCGCACGAATGCTCTAACGACTGAGCTACGCAGGAACTACACCCGACTAGCGCACGAATACTCTACGACTAGCTACGTCCTTTTCCTGCGCCCATAACACGTTCTGACTGCTTACAGCGCCATACTTTCACCTGGAGGCAAGACTTGGAACCAATTTTTTGGCATAATTCGCGAGCGCATTACTTAATTAGCATATCTACGAGGTTTCACACTGCTACGATCATTACAGTCCGTGTTGTGTCACACTGAACACAGTCAGTTTAATTTTAACCACCTGATATATACTATGTATTTAGATCTACTGAATGTGTGATAGCCATGGAGACAACGTGCTTTGATGAGTAAATTTTTAAGTTGACGTGTAATATTAGGTTACCGGTAATATGTAATTAATTTATACATGCATATTAAGTTGATTTGTAACTATATAATTTTACGATAATCTGTAATTAAGTTAATAAGTAATTATTAAAAGTCCTTCAGTAACTGTCTATTCAAAATAACTGTCTATGTCTCTATTTTAAGCTGCATATATATCTTGCAGACCTCAATTTTTTAAACAAATTTTGATCTATAAGCTGCACACATGTCAAATACTTTTATGTATTAATTTTTGAGACCTCATGAAGGTTTTACTGTCATATATATATATATATATATATATATATATATATATATATATATATATTAGACTGTTCATAAGTCAAATTTTACTTTTCTTACCATTGTATTTTTATATCTTCACGTCATGTACCGTAACACATTTCGACGTTACTTGTCCATCTATGTCTTTATATGAAAAGCGTAATATCACGCAAGTCTGACCTGAAGATGCTATTATAATAGCGAAAGCGCTAGTCAGAATATGTTCATGTAACCTATGTAATATTTTGTATTTTTGAATAGACATTATTGAAGGACTATTGATATTTGTTTCTTTAAATTTGTTAACTTGTCGGACCAACATGCCTTTCAAATTTTGTAATTATTAAGTTTAAACCGCACTCATGTGGGTTTAAGATTCGAAATTATTTTTTTTTTATCTTTTAATGCAGGGTTAAGATAGAAATTAAGTTTACTTTAATTTATTAGGTCCATTTTAAATTATGTTCCTCTTAATTTAGGATGCTCCCTATACTAATTATGCTTCTTTTAATTTTGGTTTCCATATCCGAATATTAGGGCCTATTATTATTATTATTATTATTATTATTATTATTATTATTATTATTAGTTTCAATTATATTATGAGTGTAATTAGTTACCAGTGCCATTGGATGTTTTGCAGTGTGAATAAATATATACAAATATTCACTTCCTCTCAGGAGTGGAAGAGAGTTCACTGAATTTTCAATCAAAGATATTAATATTTGAAACCTCTGAAAGACTCAATTTGTCTTTTTCCAAAATCAAGAGTCCCTATTTCAAGACCGTTGCGTCATACAACTACGTGTAGGATACCCATAGTATCAGTCGGCAGTATTGCCGAACTCTTAAAAATAGCATTTGGTACCTGGAATAAATCCAGAAAAGATAGCAAGCTTTCGTGGCATTGAAGTTACTTGATTTTTTCAGTCGAGGAATTACCTGTAAGAAATATTTCTGCTCAAATATCTCGGCCCTACATGTGTAAGTCCAAAAGGGAATTATTAACTTTGGAGATCTTGTTAGTGATTGAATTTTCTTTATTAGTTTCCCGCACATAGCTTATACCGAATGAATGGAAGTCCCTTGCCACTGTCCGCAATTGCTGCCCTTCTCATACGGATGCAATACAAGAGGAAACAAATTAGGACTTTTCTTCAGATATGAAAGTACAGAATCATAAAGCGATGGAGTGGGTGCAGGAACGAGGGAGTCTCTTCAAAATTCCAATTCCCAATTACGAAGTTGCTGAACTGCAAAGGCCCACGGGCGCTCATTACTGTGTATTCCGAGCACGGATCGCCTCTCCAGAGCTCGCCACCGAGACTCCTGGCTGCAGAATTCTGCCAGTTTATCCCTCAGGGACATCACTTGGAAACACTCTTACTATAATCTCCTTAGTTCTTTTACTAATATTGAAACGTAGGTTTTCGTTATCTGTCTCTAAAAGAAGGTCAAAGGAAAAAGAGCATAAAACATATAAGATATTTTTCCTCTCTTTCCATTTTCCTCCTTCTCGTACAGTCCCACAGTTTTCTCTCTCGTCTTTTTCTATTTCCCGTCGTACTATTTCGCTATGTCTTCTTCCTGTAAATTTAGAATTCACTCCGTTTTATTGCTACACTGAAAGGGAATTTCACCATAATCGCGAAATATATATACAGGGTGTAAGATGTATAAGTGTCATTGTTTAACTGATGATTCTTCACGTCATAAGGAAGAAAAAATGGCCTAACAATTTTTTTCTAATTGCAATATTTAACTAATTATTAAAGTTCACAATAATAGACGTTTTACAAGTTGCCGGATGGGGAGGAGGGAGTTCAGAAATATACAGTACAGCACAAGCGGGTGCAGACATACCGGTACAAAACAGATGCCCTGTTCTAATGCAGGAGCGACCATAACAATACTGTTTTTTTTACATAAAACGAAAAGCAAATGCAAACTTTCCATCTCATTATAGAACGTTATGGTAAATTTACATTCTGTGGTCCACACCTGTGGAGTAACGGTTAGCGCGTCTGGCCGCGAAACCAAGTGGCCCGGGTTCGATTCCCGGTCGGGGCAAGTTACCTGGTTGAGGTTTTTTCCGGAGTTTTCCCTCAACCCAATATGAGCAAATGTTGGGTAACTTTCGGTGCTGGACCTCGGACTCATTTCACCGGCATTATCATCTTCATCTCATTCAGACGCTAAATAACCTAAGATGTTGATAAAGCGTCGTAAAATAACTTACTAAAAATAAATTACATTCTGTGTAACAATATTGCTACAATTTTAATTGTAGGCTACATTTAAAGAATAAACAATAATGGTTTTCTGCACAAAATCACACGAAGTTTTTTTCTAATGCAACATTTTAATCTCTCCCGTTTCTGTAATCTCTTCATTTTTAAACAAATTTCTGGTTGTGTGATTGTCGAAGCGGGGTAAGAGACTTCTAGTTTCTAATAATCGTTGAGAAACTGCTACAAAAGTTCGCCGATTCGGTAATCTTCTTTGAGGAAAACATTGACTGTACATCCTTCTTGCCTCACTTGAATTACGGCTTTCTCCATAAATTAATAACATATGATATTCCTAACTGTGAATGACGTAAGTTGTTTATCAAATACCCTGTACTGAACTGCCATCCCTCGGCAGTAGAGCTATGGACAGGGAACTTGAAGTCAGGTGACTCGTACTTATGTCTGTGCAGAGTACTGCCTGCTGAACGTTGCCACGTTTCTCACGCCAGAATATTAACAAATTTAAGCATGCATTTTTATTTAATTTCACGAAAACATAATAGAACAGAAATATTTATTTAAACTAGTATTAACTCTTAGCTAGATATACCTACTGATGTAATTGTTTTCGTAATTTTACTAACGATAGGCCTATAAGCGGTATAATGCAAATTAAATAAGAGAAGAAATATTTTTTTCTGGGAAAACTATCAAGTTTTGACCCTATGTTGTATGGACATTTTTTGATCCTGTAGACCGTCCCCGACGACTGTGAAAAGAACGGCACTTATACCCTTTACATCCTGTATATATTACAACTAGGCCTAAGTATCTTCAATTTATTTATAACATTTTATTATTTCGAAACTCATGAAATAAATGCTATATAAAGTTTCTACTATATACAGTGAAATATAGGCCCTGACGGGTATAAATTTCTTTATCACTTTGCAAAATATACGCTAATAAAAAATATGAACCTGTGATAGAGGTTCTGGCCGATGTGTTCACCCTCTGACACGGAAATTGGTGCCTTTCAGAGACTACGTCCTACCTCGGAATAGCTCGGTAATCATCGTGTACGCCGTGTTCATACGCATGCGCTTTACGTAGAGAAATTCAAGCCCGGTCTTTGGAACTAGAAGAGAGAGTTCTATCCCTAAGCCATAAAGGCTTGGTAGGTAATAGCCCATGTCGTTTCGCGACATACGGGTACACATATGTCGCTACTACGAAGAACAAAATTGTTTGTGTACATCTGAAGTGTGGTTAGTGTAATATGCTCCTAATCAGCGATGTATGCAATGGAGGGAGAAAGAATCTGGCCATTCTACCCCATTATCTCCTGACTTATTTTCCTCATGAATGATGCCTTATTGGTGTTACTTATGAGGTCCAAACCTGTCTTCGGACAAGTTGACTGAACAACAATAAAATATCATGTAGGCCTACTTCACTTTGACCATCCTACAGCTATTCAGAATAACCTATTAATGTTAAAATTTAATTGTAAAACTTAGTCTATTATTATTTTACAACTTTTGACAAATTTTGGTGTAATTTTGACTAGAGGAAGGCATACGTCATAACTCAATATCTGGATGAAAGAGTGATGGAACGGAGAAAAATTCTCTCCGGCGCCGGGATTTGAACCCGGGTTTTCAGCTCTACGTGCTGATGCTTTATCCACTAAGCCACGCCGGATACAACCCCGACGCCGGTTAGAATCGTCTCAGATTAAGCTCCATCTCTTGGGTTCCCTCTAGTGGCCGCCCTCTGCACTACGTCATAGATGTCTATGAACGCAGGACCGAAGTCCATACATGTGTTGAGGTGCACTCGAATGAGTGACTGGTTGGCCGGGATCCGACGGTATAGGCGCATATCATATATATTTTGATGTACCGAGTACATATGATATTTCCATGCAGATATTCTGCGTCATCATATGATGAAAGGGTGATGGAACGGAGAAAAATTCTCTCCGGCGCCGGGATTTGAACCCGGGTTTTCAGCTCTACGTGCTGATGCTTTATCCACTAAGCCACGCCGGATACAACCCCGACGCCGGTTAGAATCGTCTCAGATTAAGCTCCATCTCTTGGGTTCCCTCTAGTGGCCGCCCTCTGCACTACGTCATAGATGTCTATGAACGCAGGACCGAAGTCCATACATGTGTTGAGGTGCACTCGAATGAGTGACTGGTTGGCCGGGATCCGACGGTATAGGCGCCGTCTTAAATCACAAAGTGATTTATTACGCATATCATATATGTTTTTTCATGTACCGAAGTACATATGATATTTCCATGCAGATATTCTGCGTCATCATATGATGAAAGAGTGATGGAACGGAGAAAAATGTATCCGGCGTGGCTTAGTGGATAAAGCATCAGCACGTAGAGCTGAAAACCCGGGTTCAAATCCCGGCGCCGGAGAGAATTTTTCTCCGTTCCATCACTCTTTCATCATATGATGATGACGCAGAATATCTGCATGGAAATATCATATGTACTTCGGTACATCAAAATATATATCAATATCTGGAGATTCTCATTAGCTTCTATGGAGGCCTACTGTTTACAGGAATACTTATCTTTGAATGCTACATAGGGTAAACTAGGGTCTGTTGGACAGTCGGGCATGTTGGACACACTGTACTTTAACGTGTTACCACGCCACTTGTGGGCACCACATTCTACTAGAAGTCAATGACGGAAGTAGCCCCACTCGTGGTAACTTCCGTCATTGACTTCTAGCAGAATGTGGTGCCCACAAGTGGCGAGGTAACACGTTAAAGTACAGTGTGTCCAACATGCCCGACTGTCCAACAGACCCTAGTTTACCCTATTGGTTTTCTGATAGTTGGTTCATAAATTTTTGTAGTCAATTGAATGTTGCAACTTTTGATTTCAGATTATTTGAATTTGTATACTTAGGCTATAGTTAAGCAACTTTTAATCTTTTCATTAATTTACATTTCTACCTTCTTGTCTTACTACATTTAAACAACTTTGAAACTTTCATAATCATGTTTCTGTCTTCAGGCACAGTTACGTCGATAATTAATTGGTGAATTTGCTTCATTTTGTCTGATTTCTGTTATTATTATGTCAGTGTATATTTGCTGATCTGCCACCGGCGTGGCTCAGTCGGTTATGGCGCTTATCTGCCGGTCTGAAGCTACGCTCTGGCGCGGATTCGATCCCCGCTTGGGCTGATTACCTAGTTGGGTTTTTTCCAAGGTTTTCCCCAACCGTAAGGTGAATGCCAGGTAATCTATGGCGAATCCTCGGTCTCATCTCGCCAAATACCCTCTCATCGACGCTAAATAAGCACGTAGTTGATACAGCGTCGTTAAATAACCAACTAATATAAAATAAAAAATTTTCTGATCTTATATGAACAATTGCATGATTTTACTTGTGTGCCAATCGCTTTATTTCAGAAAATGCAATTGCTTTTTACCCTTAATTTACAGTATCTGAGACTGTACGCCCTTTAACGTAGCTATTAATTTTTTTGCCTAAAATGGATATACTGGTGCAGTGTATATTAGTGGTTTATGGTGCTCATATGGAGAAAACCTCGTAAAAAAACTCAACCAGGTAATCAGCGCAAGAGGAAATAAGACCTACGCCCAGGCGCAGCTCCGGATCAGCAGACAAACGCTCTACTGCCTAAGCTACGCCGTTACCTTTAGTACTACTACTACTACTACTACCGTCATAGAATTTGTTATATTTTAAATACAAGAAATCCATACAACACGGGAGTATATTTCTTAACTAAGCACTGTTTTCAACGCCTAAACGCCCAATAAAATAGCAAATATTGCAAGTATCGCTTAATGACAGATATATCCCTAAGTTATTTTTGTTAGTATTAGGATGGGAAGGTGAGTAGAAGTGGAAATAGGAGTAGAAATATGAGGAGAAGAGGTACGGTGAAATGGGAGAGCTGAAATAGCAAGAGAAGAAGTAGCTGAAGGAATTTGGAAAGGAGATGAGTAATGAAAGGAGAGTGAGTGGAGAATGACAGAATGAAAGTAGGGAGGAGAGAAATTATTGGACAACAAGGAAAGGAAGGAGTAGGAAGAGGGGTTATAGAACTGGTAGTGGATTATGGACTGGGAGAAGTAGAGAAATGAGAAGAATGGGAAAGGAGGAATGAGGGAGGAGGACTATGTGTGGGAGAGTTAGTACTCTAGCGTCTAGCTCCTTCAGATACCGTATCATGCAATTACTTAATTGGAAAAAACTCTGATCTAGACAAAATTACCGGCCAGCTGTTTCTCGCCTCACCGAGATCCCTGCTTCACAGACAGATGCTTTTTTGTGTCAACGCCTTTACTGAAATAATAGAGATCTGTACAGAACAAACATCCGAGAAATCATGGAGGCTTCTGACGAGCATTAATAGAAAATATGCAGTTTGAATAAGAAGCCATTTTCATGAAATACGTGCAGGACTGGTTATCATTTACTGATAGCCTAACGAAAATAGGGAAATTAGTAGGATTGTGGGTAATAGAAAATAGAGAAATTAGTAGAATTTCGGGTAATAGTATATAGGAGTAGAATTAGCAGTAATAGCAGTGCACACATACACTATATATATGTATTGTATGTTTGACACTTATTAATGTAATGGTTATGTAGCTCATTTGATACTAATAATATGATTACCCTACTGCTCTATCGCCAGGTCGTCATTTTGTTGTCTTCATAGTCTTGGTGGTAAAATTCATGTTCTGGGAATAAGTTAATTAAGTAGTAAAATATCGCTGCAATCGAAAAGTATTGGGAATAAATTTGAATAAGGAACAAAAAAAAGTTTCCTTCCTAGGCAGGATTCGAACCACGAAAGTTTTACTTACCGGTCTATCGTGCTCTGGAGTGAACAAGGCTCTGAAATCAGCCACAAGAGTCGGTCCGGTTTTTTTTGCCACTACTGTACATAGAGCAAATGCCTAACAATTTCAAAAACACGATGTCGCTATAAATAACAAATTTATGATATATTGTAGAGCAGGCAAACTCAACTATTTGGTGTGCAAATAACTAGTAACAACGATCTAATAAAGGAAATATGACAACAAGAATATCCGTCTCTTTAAGTGATTGTAGACCTATATGGTGCATTGAAAACACAATCTAAGATACGTATATATAAATGTATGATTCGTTCAATTTTAAAATATAGAGCTGAAGGAAGAGCTGATATTGTTAAAGCTAAACAGATATTGAAAGTGAGAGAAAAATAAAATAATTAGGAGAACAACAATAGACAGTCTAAAAACTAAAGTTATCATAAACGAATGTCGAATAGAAGACATTCATTACTTGGTACAATGAAGAAGAACTGAATGAAACGATCATTTTTCCAGAATGAAGGAGATGGAATGGCTCGTATACATGATGTCTCTAAATTAGACCGACAAAATTAGGGAGCAGAGAGATGACCTTCGTGGAAGCATGTTTTGTTAAGGAACCCATGGTCTGCGACGCTTCGTTTCAGTGCAGGAAGGAATTACAGGTCGGGATAAAGTAAGTAGGTATGTGCAAATAACAAGCGATTCTGTGTGTTAATTCAAACAAAGAAAAAATTCTTACAGAGAAACGAAACCAACGATGCATTAAACTGTACTGAAGATTACAACAGAATGAGTGCAGTACACGTACTAAACTACGTAGACGGATAACACGGATAACAAGAGGTCGTACCAATTGAAATAAACAAATATGCTGTAATCGATACCAAATGTTACTGGGCTCCGGACGTAAACAAACCGAGTGATAATAGTAATGACACACCTCTCTTGGACTGAAAAGAGTGATTATCCGTTCCCGCCTTCTTGCAATGAAACGAAGCGTCGTAGCCCATGGCTTCCTTAACAAAATATGCTTCCACGAAGGTTATCTATCTGCTCCTTAATTTTGTCGGTCTAATTTAGAGACACTCTGTATACAGTGGTCGGCAAAGATTACGTCATACAAAATACAGCCCGCAATACACAACAAAAGGGAAGGTAGGATGGAGAAGATATCCAAATTGCTTAAATTTGAGCGAACAATTGATGGCTAAGGGAAGGGAGATAATCGTTACCCCTCCATCCTGCTTGTGTATTAGGAGGTTGACTCACAAGTCAAGAAATACCGACCATTGGTATATAGTACGTTACAATACACCGAGAGGAAAGATAAGCTCTGGACGTCCGATGAGATGTCCTGGATTGAACAGACCTAGGACCTATTACTGTAAAAAGCCAAGAAGAAGAGGTAGAAGAAGTACATCATATGAGAAAGCATTCGAGAAATTTAATAATTGAATTTCTGTATAATAATTTTGAGACAATTTCATTTTGTAGTGCAGTACTTGTCATGTTCGGAGTTTCATTCCATCCAATATATCAAAGGTAAAGGGAGCTATACAGGCAAAAGATCTACGTTTATCATCTATTTAATAACATGTTACTTAAGTAAAGTTGTGTCATAATGATGATAGAGTTGTGAATTCCCAGAGAAACCTGTTACAGATTTGTAGCTAAAAAAAATAAATTCATATTTGACACTATATAGTCTAGTGGCTAGTTTTTCCAAGTATTTTTAGAACACAACGAATGTTAAACTATAAACAGTTTGTTAAAAATAGTTTTTTCATGTCTTCAACACTAGTTTGGCATAACAGATTGTTAAATGTTAACATAATGTAGGATTTTGGACAGTTAATTCATTTGACAGATAGTTCAATATGACAGATGACACCACAGCTTTTGAAACAAAAGATGTGAAAATAATATTTGATGTCTCTCTTTAAGGAATGTTTCGTGAATGATAACATAATGTTTAAAAGACACTTTGAAAAGCTAATGTAGGGAAGATAATCTTAAAAAAATGAACTGATTATCATATTGGCTGCTTATTTTGATACTGATCTATTATTTATTGAATATCTAGAAAATGTGGGATCTCAATGTGGCAAGGTAACTAGAAATGATGATTTAAGTATATACTATGCATGATACTCAATTTATGACAATATAGATTTTCGAAACAAGTAGGCCTCAACATTTTACAAGAAATTTAAACCAGACTTGAAATCCTACAAACAGAAATAGATCACTTCAATTGAGCATCTATTATTTACTCTTGATTCTATGATACTGGCTCTTTTCAACTATAACCAATGTCAATAATGTTTCAAAATACACAGTGAGTATTATATTTAAAAGGTTTCAGCAAAAAAATTGCTTCTTTGAGAAGTAATATTTTAGCATTAGTACTATAACCTCACTTTGTAATAATATTATTATTATTCAATAGTAGTCACCTACAATTTTCATTTGTCTTCTTCTTTATCGATCATGGCCTACTGTAGCAGGTTATGATTTTATACATGTTTCATGACTTACTACACAATACAGAATTTAAAGAATAATATAAGTCAATAAAAAATTGCCTTACATATGCAAAATCATTACCAATTGCTATTGAATTGTTAAAATAGTGTTAACGGCTGTTATAGTTGAGTGTTGGTTGTTTTAAACAAAATGATGTTGAATAAAATATGGAAAATACATTAACCAAACGTTAAAAATAAACAGGATATTAATTTAACACTAATTAAGCCAAATTAAACATTTTTTGGAGAAACTAGCTATAAGTAAAGCATATTTTATGAACTACTACTTGAAATTTATAATAAAAGGTAGTAATTTATACGGCACTGTTTATTATTATATATTATAATCATGCGTATTGGACATAGTGGTCGGTCCTATATTGATATCTTCAGACAGTATAGTCACCCAGCCATCTATCCTAATCAAGATTATTTCCCGAAACACTTCACACATTCTGACAGCGTCGGGACCCCACTTCTGCTCTGAGACTATCACTATTAATTACTGCCATTCTTTCGAGTTTACAGCTACTGCAAATTGGAGAAGACATCCATATATTTCAAAAACCTGTTTTTGTTCCACGTCCACACCCCTTTTTTGTTTTGTTTCAGACCGCACAGCATCAACAAAAAATTAAAACAACTTTTAAAAGTCAGCCTTATCATAAAAACGTTCCCCCAGACATGATAAAGCTTTCAATTTCGAATTATACGACGATGTCGCCGAGCGGTTTACAAGCCAATTCGAGCTCTTGTTAAATGTGGGCTGCCTATCTACGAACAAGTACTCCGGGTCTCATCGCTCAGACATGGGTAGGAAATTGGAATCTTCAATCACCGACCAGCGCCTCGCATTCGTTAGCGGGCAGACCTGCACGAGATGAGTTTCAGCAGCAATGGGAGAGGAATGTTCTCTACATAAAAATTGAAACGCAAGGCTTTTTTCGTAAGAGAAAAATCAAATATATGGTAAATTATAATCCTTTATTTAATGTCCATTTAAAGTAAAATAAGGTACTCAAAAGAGGGAAAATAAAATTATGGAGCAACGGTAGGGTAATATTGGAATATAATTCTAATTATTCGTTTCGTTTATCACAAACTTAAAGGAATCGGACAACATACTTTTTGGTAAAAATCTGTCAGCTGACTGATCTGCTTTGACTCACTGACTGATTAATCTATCTAACGAATTGACCTGACTGACCACTTGACTCATTCTCCGGGCTAGTTCAATGAGGTCTCATATGACTTGAGTAGTCTTCCTGACTCACCAGACGGATCGACTTCACTGGCTTACAAAACTGACTGGTCCTACTGACTCACAAAAGGCGATGAATAACTTTAACCAGACACAGTGAGTGACTACTGAATCACCTGACTGAACGAGCTTACTAACGCACTCTTTTGAAAAATTGTACTGACTTTCCTGACTAACTGGCCTTGAGTTAGTGACTCACCGAAATAACTTGCCTTATTTACTCACCAGACTGCCTATTTTTACTGACTTACTAAACTGACTCACTTGTCTGACTGACGTAACTGACTCACCTGACTAAGTTGTCTCCTCTAATTACCCCGAATAATTTTTATTTTTACACATAATTATGTATTCGCTCAAATGTTGAACTTGCATATTTTCGTCTGCACTTCTGACTGTGTACTGTTATAATAATGCTAATGGAATAACGGTGAAATTGCAGCAGAGGAAACCGAAGTATTATATTCATTAATTTTTTGTCGATGGTGAAATAGAAGTTTTTTTTTAATAAAATTTGAGGCTGCGAAAAAATGAATATGTGATCTCCTAGCGTGTTGGCCACTTGTCTCGCTCCGAATTTCGCCGCAACTTTAGGGAATTTTTGAAGAAAAAGACGAAAAAGGACGTAATCTAATAGCTATCACATGAAGGAGGGGAATCATGACAGAACAGTAACAGGTCAGGAACGCCGAAGATGTTAAAAGCCCGCACATAGACTAGGACTGCCGCAGTCCTTGCACTGTGCGAGTGACATTCGAATAAACTCGCTTGAACTAGTATTGAAGATAATATTATGCGAAAGCCAATGCTCCTATTTGGAAGGTTTTAATTTTGAAAAAATGCCGAAACTTGTGTGGGGAATATATTACATTAAGATAATTCAAGACTTCGTTATCCAGCTAAAATCCTACTTTTACATTATAGGAATTAAATTGTACACGCTAGGTACACTGATATACTTGTTACATACAGATTACAAGCTATGACAACAGTGCAGTATATAAGCTTACAGCCACGAAGCTTGAGTTTATGAGGGTACTAGGAACAATAGACTGTGCAGGTACTATTTCGCATTGTCTGTAATGAGGCGATAGTAGCGATCCTAGTGGTTAGCATCTATCTAAGGATGCATATTTACTACGTATTGAGCTTCTTGACTGTATATACTAAACTGTGCTATGACTGGTTCTAAAATAGAAATATGCCTATACAAAAGTTCTTATATTTATTACACGACAAAACATACTCGTAATGATACTTCAATTTCATAGTAACGAACGTTGCATTGACAATAATCGGTACCGCTATCACTGTATGTGCATCATCTGCGGGAAAATTAACGGTTAGTTTACTGTAACAAAACCAGAACCAATTGTCGGCTTAACGCTATATTTGCTCACCATTTTCTTTTTATTCTCACGGATGTTGCACAATATTTGTAGTGTGGTTTTTCATAGATATAGGCCTAAAAGTTTCCAGCATTTTTGACGTCGAAAAATTATTTTCAGAGGAATTTAGTCTATTTGTAGAGGTCTACAAATATATCTTATGAATTATTTGGTAGATTTTAACCATATTCATTACATACATACAACTAAATTTATCCATAAAAGTAAAATGAAATAGGCCTATATCAATTTTCAAGAAGTAATTAGTAGGCCTAGATTTTTTATTTTAAATCAACACAGAATAAAAATAATTTTATCGAAATAAAATTAGACCATTTTCTTCATGAATTCTTACATTACGTAGAATAAACCGACAGTAGAAAGAAAAACCAACAGTGAAATCCTTCTGAGAATGAATAAAGAAATGGAAGTTCTGAAAATGCAGTTAAATGTAGGAAACTTCAGCATCTGGGCCATATAATGAGAAATGAAAAAAATATACCAGCTACTTCAAAATATGTATCCTGCAGGATAAAGTTGAAGGGAAAAGAGGCATCGGGAGAAGACGAATATCATAGTTAAAGAACCTTGGATCATGGTTCAAGAAATCATCTATAGAGCTCTTAATAAAATCATGATCACCAAGATCCGGATTGGATAGGCATCTCAAGAAGAAGAAAAAGGAGAAAAAGAGAAGAAGAATAAGAAGAAGAAATGCCACAGTTAGATTTAAAGGAAAAACGATTTCTTCGAAGAAATGAATTTACGCCACTGAATGAACGTAGATGAAGGGTAATTTTTTTTGTTGCGTTATTAATAATTACACCTGTACCAATTTGTCATATTTTGTTAGTTATTCTCACGATTTTCTTTTACTCTGAAAATAACAAACTACATTTTTATATAATAGAAAGCAAAATAACAGTTAACTTTACTGTTACGAACATACTATTTATTTTATTTTATTGGGTTATTTTACGACGCTGTATCAACATCTCAGGTTATTTAGCGTCTGAATGAAATGAAGATGATAATGCCGGTGAAATGAGTCCAGGTTCCAGCACCGAAAGTTACCCAGTATTTGCCCGTATTGGGTTGAGGGAAAACCTCGGAAAAACCTCAACCAGGTAACTTGCCCCGATCGGGATTCGAATCTGGGCCACCTGGGTTCGCGGCCAGACGCGTTGACCTTTCGAAAATACTAGCTAGTACGATATATGTGTGTGTGTTTAATATTCGTCGTTTCTAACCTGCGTTCTTTTCTCTTATATTAAAATTGACTGGTGCTTTGCACTGTTTAGAGATCAATGCTTGATTTATTTCAGTTTTTGTAATATTTAAATGTTGTAATTTCCAACGGTGTCATGTAGACAGACAAAATTATATCAATTTTTATGCAAAAGCATTATTTGTTTCCATGTTGTGAAGAATAACAAAGAACAGAGAGAAAATAATACATTTATAGAATCTTTTAATGTACCATTTATATGAATCAAATACAAGTAGAGAAGTTCTTTTAGATCATTTGGGACACAGCAGACCTCATTTAAAATCCAATCTATGCCAGGTTGGATTCCTATTTACACCCTGAGAGCAATATAGATAGAGGACTTGCTATTTTATTTCTTGAATGAAGTTATCATTTCGATATAAGTTAACTGTATTAAAGTGATAGAAATATTTTTAAATTGTGAAGAGAAAGAAAAATACGTAATGCAGTGATTATGAGAGCCGGTTTGACATAAGGTTACGCTAAATAGCAGTCGGATGTTAGTGCTTAGTCAACTGTCCTCAGACAGGTTGGAACCTTATAAGTGATACCAATTTTCCTTCTTTATCTTTCTTCCTTACTTTCTTTCTTTGCTTCCTTCCTCTTTCTTCTTTTTCTTCTTTTCTTTTCTTTTTCTTTCCTTCCTTTCTTGACTTATGCCTTCCTTCCCACCTATCCATACACGTTCTTCTTCTTTTTTTTTTTTCGTGTTGGATATTTCTTTTCTCTTTCTCTGACGTTCAGAGATTTCGAGGAGTAATGGCAGACGTCCACATTATAAATTTATGAAATCCTAATACATTTTACGTTCGTACATTTTGCAACTCTCAAATATTTCATCAGTTTGGTGCCGG
Source organism: Periplaneta americana (assembly GCF_040183065.1). Taxonomy (NCBI): domain Eukaryota; kingdom Metazoa; phylum Arthropoda; class Insecta; order Blattodea; family Blattidae; genus Periplaneta; species Periplaneta americana. Next base: position 32,199,597 of record NC_091125.1, read on the forward strand.
AAGTTTACCTAAGACAACGCAAGTTGTCAAATTCAATATGAACAACATCCATGCATTCATTATGATCTATCCAAATTCATACACTTTTTTTATCAGTATTAAAGCATTGTTTCACAGATATAATAAATATTATCAACCAATAGTTCCACTTTTTATACTTTTCTTCACTGCTTGTGTAATATATGCATATATATATATATATATATATATATATATATATAATAATAATAATAATAATAATAATAATAATAATAATGATGATTTATTTTAGCTGGCAGAGTTAAGGCCGTAAGGCCTTCTCTTCCACTCAACCAGCAAAAAGTGTATATACATATGCATGAACTTACAAAGAATCCAACAATTTGATTTAGATGAGAGTTACATGTATACAAAAGTTATTTACAAATTAAACAACAAAATACTATGAACTATTAATTAAACACTGAAATAAACTGTGTAGCAGAATTAAACTAAAATACATAGAATGTTAATATATTTCAAATAATATTAGATAATAGAAAGAGATTATTACGAGACAATTAAAATACAGCACAATCAGGATGATGTCTAAAGAAAAAAGTAACAATGTAGTCAGTGATAGTTTAAATCAGTGTATATATATATATATATATATATATATATATATATATATATATAGAGAAAAATATACAAGTCAACAATACCTTACTTCCGTAACAAATACAACGTCCAGAGTATCACAGTGACAGGTCTGCTGTTGGGGTCCCGAGGAACAGTTCCTAATTTGTTTGTGACGTGGAAAGGGAAATATAAACTAGGCAAAGATATTCAAGACGAAATTGTTCAAAACATAATTAAATACTCAGTTGCCATCTTAAAAAAATCACCTATACACTCCACATAATTGTTTAATTATATATTTGTGATTGAAAATCTGTATTTTTATCTTAAATTTTTATCCATATATATTTTTCATGTCCCCATTCATGTACAACCATTATTGTTAATTGTGTGTTAACATTTCTTAAATGTTACAAAGGTTCGTAACCTTCTGAGGAACAGAGAATTTGATATTTGATGTCGTCGTCCACAGAAAGGGAAAGGCGTAGTTTTATTTAAACAGTATCCTAGTGCCAACAAATGGATTTGTAAACACGAAGGACTCTCCAACAGCGAATGGCACGATGGCATTAAAATGGTTGGAAATGTTGCTGCAGTACGTGCTGTGCCGGGAAGATCTCAGGACAACCGTTGTAGGCATTGCCACAACGAGGTTGAAACTCTTGCACACGTCCTGGGATCCTGTCCGCACGGCGAAGGTCTGCGAAAAGCTAGACACCACCAAGTACGATCAATTACAGCCACTGCCCTTAAAGATGCCGATTACAACACTTTTGAAGAAGCACATGGTCTCTCCGCCACTGGCGGTACACGGCGCATAGATATAAAATCTTTCGAGGAATCCATAAGATCTGGATTCATAATTGATCCCACTGTGCGTTTCGAAACGAATGAGGAACAGCCAGCAGAAGTGGATAAGGAAAAAAAGAATATCTACAATCCTACCATTCCATATTACCTCCAAAAGTACCAACTAGAAGAGCTTGAAGTAATCGGACTTCTGGTTGGAGCAAGAGGTACCGCTACTCTCTTCATGAAAGATGTGTTCAAGAGGTTTGGAATACCTACATCTATTATTCCGATTGTAACTTTAGCTGCATTGAAAGGATCAATTGCTCTCCTGAAGCATCACCTATATTCGAAATGAAACTAAGTTCATTAGCATTCTTTACTTTTTTGTAACACTTGCCTCTCTAAAACTAGGTATATTTCCACCAATCACAAAATGTATTTGCAACTATGTACTTGGAGTTTCATTGTTAAAACAAAATTAATGGTTCACTGAACTTGTAAACATTTCTATGGTTAAGTACTCCTTGTCCCTTGTGGCAGCTCACGAATAGTGAGAAGATTTCTAAATTCTCTAGGCAAGCCTTGGAAGGTCAGATAGTAAAAATAAAAAGAAAAAAAAATTGAAATTCGTAAAGTTTATTAACAGTAATCTCACTAGACGTTTTGATTTATCTAGAGAAAATCAAAACTCGAGTGGGATTTAATTGACTATTACACGATTAGAAGAAAGTATATAAAAATTAGAAGTAACGAAGTACTCCAATACAGTAAAATATTAATTGACATAAGAAAATACGACTGTCTTCAAATGTAGGCCTATTATTGTACCATCTCAACATTACAAACATTACGCTAGATGCATGCTAGATGGCAGTAGTGTCTTTATACAGACACTGTAATGATTACTATTCAATAAATCTTAATATTAAACAATCTCTGATACGTGACTATCCATAATATCATATAGCAGAAGTTCTTTTTATCCTCTCAGAGCAGAAGCTATAACATAACCTAACTAATATACTGTACACAAGTGTTAGAAAAGTTTTAATTAACGATGATGACATAAAAAATAAACATGAATAATTTTAAAAGGAATAATTATTGAATGTACAATTTTCAAATTTGAATGTGGTTGGTGGTTCAATTGATGTTATATTGGACGTGTGCGTAATAGAGGTGGAACTCGTTGATTTAGGCCTACATGGTGTATTCAACTTATTCAGGATTTCCGAATGGTGCTCTTCATTTATTTGTAAATCGGATTTCAGAAGATGCATAGCTATGATCAGTGATTTTTATTAATTCTTGTTCTTGAATGCCAATGCGAGTCATATTTGAAACTGCTGTGCATCGACTGGAGTGGTTTGTAATTTTATGTATTTTTTTTTTTTTTTACGTCCAGACCAGCGCAGTTTCAAATGTTGGCAAACAAAGAAACAAATGCTAGGGACGCGATAAAATTAAACAAATGCTAGGGACGCGATAAAATTGTGCGATAAGCAGCCATGATTGGTTGAAATACGTCCTTTCGTACCGTTTTATTGGTCAAAAGTAGTATGACGTAGTAAGAGTGTAATAGTCAACGTAAATGAAAGCCAACTGTTGCATTTCAGCGTGTCATTATAGTACAAAGATACGTTCCATAAAAACAGTGTTTTTGTTTCTTGTTGTATTCGTTGCGATATCAAATGTGTGTATCGAATAAACAGCGGCCATCCATGTAGCTCTTAATTAGGGTCCGAGTTATCAGTTCGGCCGGCCGCAGAGGGTATGTGTGTATCCGTGGGTGGCCCGAGGACCACCATAACGAGTGCTCGAGTCCCTGCTCGCGGAGCAGCACAACACGTACGAACTCCCCCATCTTCATCCCTCCACTATAAATTTCAATTTTTATTTCTTTCGCCACTGTTTATATTAGGCAGTATTCGCCCTAAGGAGCTGTAGCAGCGTTATCACAATATTATACTGAATATACTTCACTGAGAGAGAGAGAGAGAGAGAGAGAGAGAGAGAGAGTATATATACTGGGTTTCACTCCATAAACTGTTATCTATCGCTCCTCCGGTGTGGGAGCAAAGGGGAGAGAGGGTGAAGCTGTCTAAATGCGAACTCGTTTCCCATATGTTGCAGATTCTGAATCGCCGGAATGCACGTTGTAGTGCTTTATTAGAACCATTAGGACATGCAATTTATTGCTGCGCTGAACTAGTGTTTCGATAATGCTTTTAAGATTCTGCAAACTTTATAATTTATTTATGAGGTATCACATTACAATGTGCGATAGTGTGCGATCTAGACACAAGATAGCTTACTTCTCAGCCAGAAGTGACGCGCATCTGCGTGGCAGGCTATACTCCAGTAATGATTCAGTTTATGCAAGTACTAATGTTTTCACTTGCCACAAGCACGTCACACATGACGTCAGACAGGACTAATTACATTAAAATTAGTTATGTGAAACGCATATCTAATAACTAGGGGTGTGGTTTTTCTGGTATTAACGATAGGCCCTAAACGCGAAAATGCAAATCCCTTAATAAAAGTACAAAATTAAGTGAAATATATATCTACGAATTTTCGCGAAATTGATAGAATCCACGAAATTACTTCATAATCACGATATTTCCAAAAAAGAAAAAACAGTTTTCTGGAGAATTCGCACGAAAAATTACTTTTTCTCCCAAATAAAACGTGAAAATTTTTTTCGTTATAAGTTATAAAATATACATGAACATTTCTACATATTTGATCGTGACATCTGGCAACGATGTACGCATAGTTTCACACTTCACACACTACCACCAGGGAGCAGCGCAAGCAGACAACGGTTATTTCTCATTCCCGCAACAACTGTCTTCGTGAGATCAAGAAGGCAGTGCCGTCACTCCTCACAGTCGAATGAAATCAAATTATGATTTTATTTTAATGATACAAGCAATTTTGTATCAGTTTCAAAGAGATTGTTTCAACAATAATTTAAAATATATATATATATATATATATATATATATTATTTCTTAAGTTTCTTTAAAGTGCGAAATATACGCGAAATTGCTCGTTTTTTTTTTAAATATTCACCGAAATTAAACCTTTTAATCTTCAAAATCATGTTAAAATAATCACATACAATCACAGCCCTATTAATAACTCTGTAAAACACCGTGTCTGTGGCTCAGCTCTATCAAGCCAGTCTTCCAACCCGGCTATACATGGTGTTTAAAAATACGGGGCATAATTTCAGGTATGTATTTCCCACATGCAGACAATCAAAATAGTTCATTACAACATGTGTCCGGAAATGCTTTATTTCCGAGTTATGGCCTTCACAACCTTGAAATTCACCGGAACGTTTTTCTTTCCGCAGGTCGTTGCCGTCAAAGGAGACATTAAGAGGGCACTCTGACAGTTCATTCCGAGGCGAAGGTTACATTCAGTGTTGTGTAGGCGTTAGACTGTACGGCATATATTCAAATCAAGAGCTGGCAGAGATACACTTCATGTACGGTAAGGCGGACGGCAATGCTGCGCTGGCTCGTCGTTTGTACCAGGAGAGGTACCCACAGCGACAATGTCCAGATCGGAAGACATTTGTACGTCTCCATTACCGTCTGTGCGAGTAAGGAAAATTTAACTCTCCTGGTTTGGGAAGGGGACGACCAAGATCTACAACTCCAGAAGTACAGGAGGAGATTCTGGAGGCTGTGAACATGACTCCATCTATCAGCACACGAAGGGTAGCGTTGCAAGTCAATGTTCCTCATACGACTGTCTGGAGACTGTTGAAAGAGTATCAATTGTATCCTTATCATTTGCAACGTGTACAGGCCCTGTCACCAGCAGATTACCGTGCACGAGTTAGGTTCTGTCAGTGGTTCTTGCAGCAGTGTGGTGTAAATCCGAACTTTCCTGCCTTAGTATTATTTACAGATGAAGCACAGTTCACACGAGATGGCATAACAAATTTCCACAATCAGCATGTATGGGCGTATGAAAACCCACGTGCAACTGTTCCATCTCATCACCAGGTGCGGTTCTCCCTCAACAAGTGGGCCGGTATCATTGGTGATCGATTAGTTGGATCCCATGTACTTGTAAACAGACTTAGGGGGAGGCGTACACAAACTTCTTGGAAAACACCATACCTCATGTTTTAGAAGACACTCCACTCATCAATCGTCAACATATTCACTTCTTGCATGATGGCGCTCCTGCACACTTCAGACGTACGGCTCGCCGGTACTTAGATCGAAGGCTTCCTGATCGATGGATAGGTAGAGGTGGCCCAATTGCTTGGCCTCCACGCTCACCTGATCTGAACCCTCTCGATTTCTACTTGTGGGGCCATTTAAAATCATTGGTTTATTCGTCTCCGATGCCTGATTTGGAATCCCTTCGGAATCGAATTGTGGTATGTTCTGAGGACATACCCAATACTCCTGGAGTTTGGGATCGTGTTCGCAGGTCAATAAGACATCGATGTGAGCTCTGTATTCAAGCAGGAGGTGGATATTTTGAACATATTCTGTAATGACAACGACCTGCGGAAAGAAAAACGTTCCGGTGAATTTAAATGTTGTGAAGGCCATAACTCGGAAATGAAGCATTTCCGGACACATGTTGTTTTATTTATTTATTTATTTCAAATATACAGAATAAAGAAATATAATTACAAAACAAACAAAGAGAAATGCAAATAAAATAATACAAGCAATATAAAAAGAAGATACAGTAGTATTAACAAAATTAACAAAAGTTGTAATGAACTATTTTGATTGTCTATATGTGGGAAATACATACCTGAAATTATGCCCCGTATTTTTTAAACACTCTGTATATTATAGAAGAGTATTCTCGGAATAATCTCATTTCTTTCATTTGACCAACACTCTCCGCCTATCCTTCTTTTCATCTGCAAAAGTTAAAAATATGCCGGGGTGAAATCTTGAGGGGTGAGTAGTACGGGCCATGGATGCTGATGTCAATATCATTGGGTAAGTAGGAGGAGAAACGTATAGAAGGTTTGCAAATATGCGTCCTTAGTAAGGGAAATTGGGGCTGAGAGAAAGGTTCTATGTGAACCCCAAGCCTGTTGTCCTTTTGTCTCACTCCGATATTTTAAGGGTCTTAAGGCCCTGGTTCTTATCAAGTAAGTACAAGTTTGAAAATGGGCTTTGGCTCTGCATCGGAAACACAAATTTCACACGGTCCAGTAGTCGGGCTTCGAAAATCATCGCATAGGGCGCACATACATACATACATACATACATACATACATACATACATACATACATACATACATACATACATACATACATACAGGTCGACCTGGTTGGTGAGTTGGTATAGCGCTGGCCTTCTATGCCCAAGGTTACGGGTTCGATCCCGAGCCAGGTCGATTTAAGTGTGCTTAAATGCGACAGGCTCATGTCAGTAGATTTACTGGCATGTAAAAGAACTCCTGCTGGACAAAATTCCGGCACATCCGCCGACGCTGATATAACCTCTGCAGTTGCGAGCGTCGTTAAATAAAACATAACATTTAATATTTACGTACGTACATACATACATACATACATACATACATACATACATACATACATACATACATACATACATACATACATACATACATACATACATACATACATACATACATACATACATACACACATACATACATACACACACAGTTCTGCTCAAGGACAAGTCTTTCATTGAAAACCCAGATTTCTCCAATCTTTTCTATTTTCAGCCTTCTTCTTAATATAAACATGTGATCAATATATCTTAATGTCGTGTATCATCTGATATCTTCTTCTGCCCTGAACTTTCTCACGTTCGCCATTTCTTTCAGTGCATTCTCCAGTAGTGACCCAATCAATTGTTTTTTCTCTTTCTGATCTGTTTCAGCATATTTCTTTCTTCACCCACTCTTTCCAACACAGTTTCATTTCTTATTCTGTCTATTTCACACGCTCCATACATCTCCATATCCACATTTTGTTTAACTTCACCATAATGTTCATGTAATGATATTATAAAAATTAAAAATTAGTGCCATCGAAGTTATTCAGGTTGCTTGTAATTAATTCGAAATAACGTTGTACATCCCTACATTTTCTGTCAATACGATTTGTCTAACACATATGATATAATTATGTATAATATTAAATTTAATTGTATTTAATAACTACGTAAAATTAAGTCTAAGAATAATTGATAAATTAGAATGACTATTAGTTATTTTAATTTCTACATTTTTGCACATTTACAGTCGTCCTCGGTGGTCTAGACTATTACCATCACTACCATCACCACCACCACCACCACCACCACCACCACCACCACCACCACTACTGTACTTATTTCCCCGAAGAAGTATAATTATATAATACAATGTTTCTGTAACGCATTCATAAGTTATTATTCCTGAATTGTGGAGAACTCTTTTGTGGGTCATGAATTATAATGTAGTGAGAGTCAATATAACTCTTAAATATAGTGTAAAATTCGGAGCGGGGGAGGTTTCAGGGTAATTATCGCCTACTATAAATCTAAAGCTTTAAGTCAGAAGGCGGATGAAGATAGTTAATGTTTGGAGTGCTGGCTCTTGTATTAAACTAATTAAATGAACTAAACCACAACCTCGATAATTCACCTCGCACTTTATTTGCTGTCCTACCACACCTAGGTATACTTCTTCTTCATAACTAGGATTAATAATTAGACTTCCTCGCTTGTTCTGGTTTCAAGTCCGTCCAACGTCCCGAGGTTTCCCCGGATCTCTTCTCTTCGTCTGTCTGCAATGTTCCAGTCCGTTCTTCTCTGTGCTAATGACACCTTTATTCTAGTGGCAATTGCGTTTCATTCATTCCATATGTTTTTACTTTCAGTGTTGTGTAGTTTAATGCAACCTTTAACCGACAGTAGAAATTTTATTTGAGTAGCTTGTAAATTTTACATCTCTGCTTGTTGTCATCCAAGTCACTGATCCTTATAATAGAACTGGTACTATTGTTAATGTATAAAAAATGTATTTGAGTCCCTTTGTATAGATTTTTGTGTGTAAATCATTCCCGTACCTATATTTAGGCCTATATCATTTCCTGCGTCTTGAAGATCCAAAATAGTGATAGATAAAATCATTGCTGAAGTTAATAATTGTGCAGTGGCGTAGCTCTTGAGAGGCTTTTGAGGCTTAACCTACCCAAAAAATTTGAGTTATTATGCCTAGTAACAGTAGGACTATAAGTTCGTAATAAAAAATGTATCGTAACATTGGTTTCACTCCGATCCTTCATCTATTAAGTACATTGTTGTAAGTAATTCCAGAATTATAAGTTCAGCCTATGCTACGACGGTTACGACTTTGACTCGCAATCGTCAAGAGGAACCGGGGAGGGGGTATTAATTCCTCTCATCTCCGTACAAAACGACGTTAGACTTTCGTCATATTAATACGTCGCGATATTATGAGTGGCTGCGTTGTTGAATGTTAGTTTAATAAAAAATGTATGCGTGTGTGTGTTACATATTAATTTTGTGTAAAATGGCTCATATTCAGAAAATATTGAGATCATTTGTAGAATTAAAAAATAAACCTTTTTCAAGTTGGACGTATAAAATAAAATGTACTTACAAAGATAGCAGATCGACACATATTAAAATAGCGGATGGAAGAAGATAAAATTGAAATTTTCAATTTCATAGTACTATACGAAATATCCTTGACTAACAGGGTGCTCTGAGACAAATAATTTATATTGTTATGCCTGTATTCTGTTTGGAGGTGAAAATGGTCATCGTCTTCTTGTGTGGTGTTACAAAACAATTTTGTAGAAAAGCCCAGAAACATCTACTGTATAACAAGCTATAAGGTAAGCATATTTTTTCAGCCTACCCAGTAGGATAAAGGTTGATAATATTGTGATACTAATAATATTATGATAGTACTTTTGAGATTTTTTTACAATTTTACTGAGCGAGAGAAATACCGGTTTTGTGCAGAAACTTGTCCACGAACATTCTCTTAATACAGCGATGTCAAGGTCAAGAGCACGTGTACGGTTCTGCGTGCGATCAAGCGCTCACTGTTTGCAATGAATCTATTGTGCAAGCAGCTGCAGAGAATAAGAAGGGGTGAAGCAAAGTGAACTCTATTGACGTGTCACTGCAAGATGAACTAAACTGTTTTTAAATAATAGATAACGTGTTACATTCATACAAAGCAACAAGAAATCAGAACATGTTTTGTAGAGTGTACCTCTCTAATAAATGCAATGAATTATAAAATACACTCAGGGACAAAAAAAAACCGGACACTTCTATATTTGCTTGTATTTTGTTGCCAATTATTTCAAAATGAAACAAAACCCATTTAAACAAAATAATGTTTCATTTAGCACCTTATACGAGAACATTTGAAAAAAAAAATCTCTGATGAGAAAATTTACAAAAAATTACAAAGGGCGTATAACTATGGCATCGTTTGGTCTAACTGTTTTTTTCAATTTATGGTGACTTAAACATTAAAAACTCTTTTTAGTAACGGGTATTACCCCCTCTGGCTTGAATAACTGCATCCATACGTCTTGGCATGCTCTCAATTTGGTTAGCAATGTCTTCTTGAGGAATAAGTTCCCACTCTTCGCCAAGTGCTCGCCTCAACTCTTGTAACGATTCTGGTCTCGGTCGTCTATTCTTAACACGCCGTCCCAGCATGCCCCACACGTGTTCAATTGGGTTCATGTCTGGACTCCTTGCTGGCCATGGAAGAACATGGATTCCCACTTCTTGGAGATAATCTCCGACCGCATGGGCAATATACGGCCGTGCATTATCATGCATTAAAACAAAATTATCGCCTACAAATTGGCCAAATGGCACAACATGATCAGCCAAACATTCATTTATATACCTATCAGCTGTTAGTCTTCCATTTTCAACAAAAACCAACTCTGTATGAGCATCCGTACACACTCCTGCCCAAACCTTCACTCCATCACCTTCATACGGCACATTTTCGGAAATGCAACACTGTGAAAATCGTTCTCCCCTCCTTCTCCAAACTCTTTGACGTCCATCAGGTGAGCACAGATTGAAACGGGATTCATAGGTGAACAGAACACAGCTCCACTGTCCATTTCTCCAATCCCTGTGATCATTTGCAAAACGCAGTCGTTCAACTCGATGCATCCTGAGAAGTCTGGGACCAGTTGCAGGTCTACTTGATATCAGTCCACTTGCTTTCAACCTCCTTCTAACTATTTTGGCCGAAATTGGACGTCCATGCATGTTAACAAATTGCTGGGCTACACTAGTAGCTGGCAGGTTGCACTCCCTAAGAACTCTCAACACCATATACCTGTCTTCATTTGGATTTGTAGCTCTTGGATGACCCGAACCTGGTCTTCTGGTATATTCTAGGGTCTCTCTATACCGTTTTATGGCATCATGGGTTGTGCTTCTAGCCATATTCATAACATTTGCAATGTAACGTACACTGCGTCCATCATCGTAAAGGGCTACAGCTCGAGCCACATCTTCAGGTCGCATCTTGTTTTAAGACAAATGTTACAACCCCACTTAAACTCAGAAAATGTAAAAATAGAGAAATAACGAATGATAACGATAATGAAGCACAAAATGGTTGAGACAAAATTGTTATAGCTGAGACTCCGAAAGCAAAATTGGAATATTTGGTTGTAATGGCTTATTTATAAAACAAAAAACAATCAACAATGTATACACGTCTCCATAACAACAGATGGCTACCATAATATTGCATAAGAAGATAATGTTTTGCAAAATACCAGCAAATATTAAAGTGTCCGGTTTTTTTTGTCCCTGAGTGTAGTAGGCTACAATAAATAATAAACATAGCTTCTCCTTGACTTACTTATATAGTTTCAGATAATAGCTAGAATAAAATTCATTTTTATATAACTAACTAATAATCTAACTACTATAAAACATTGTTTTCCTGTTTTAAACTTACCAATACAAAAGTGAAAGAAATTACAGAATATTGTGCATACGGAAAAATGAAATAATAGAATTGCAACAAATAATAAACATAGTAATTTTTTTAGATAATGAGGCCTACCTAATTAATTGCTATTTAACTGTTACGCACTTAATAATAAACTTATTATACGAACAGCACATTCTATAAACAAATTTAAATTCCTGACTTCTCGCCTAATACAGAAGTGTTTTTCCTCGTTTTTGCCGACACCAACCTTCTTATGTCCGTCGAAATTATGTTTTCTGCAGTATGACGTAGCATACCACGCTTATTATCTCCTGAAAATCTTGGTATTAGTCTTGGTTTTCTGAGGTTCATAAATGAGGAAAATTGCTCACATACGTGCTTACTGCCAAATATAGAAATAATTTGCGCCGCAAATATTCGTAACCTGGATATAGTACCCGGCAAAGCGAACTTCCAACTTGACTCTGTTCACGCAATTCAAAGAACCTGGAGAGAAATTTTCCTCGGCTTAACCAAAGGACATCACAATGGTAAGGACTGAAAATCTATAGACGACATATCTTCACAATTTTTTAGATAGAATTCATAACGAATCTACGCTATTAGCTTCATACTCTTTTTGTACTTTATTCTGTAAACGTAAATGCAATGCAGCGAGGAAGAACTTCTATAGTACATCTAAACATATATTATTTATTACTATTTAATGTCAATAAAACAACAAAGTTTCAATACATCATTATGTACATCAATTAATAATTTCAGGCGTTTCACATTGCTCATCTTTGTAGCTAAATGCTTTCCATATATCAGACAAAGAACATTTCCGCCTCTTTCACTCATAAGAAGTCAGGAGTCCAGTCAGCCTAAAACTTACTGACCGAGTTCTTCCTCAATGTCTTATGTACAACCCTTGAGTTCACCAATGACTTGCATCTGCGTGCCGTACGTGCTCTGAACAATGCATACGGGCGATGAGGCACGTTTGTGCTCTAGTTGACATCACTGTTTTAATACGTTGACGCAAAAAACCGATCTTCCTCTCGCTCAGTAAGATTGTAAAAAAATTCTCAAAAAGAGCTATCATAATATTATTAGTATCACAATATTACCAACCTTTACCCTATTTACACCTTAGCTTAGCCACTGAATTCTTACTATCGTGGATGTAATATTTCTTAATAAAAGCCATGTTGTTTTTTAGTCAACTGTCCGAAGAGAGGTCTGAATCCCAGAAGTGATACCAACATGGCATCACGAATGAGGCAACCAGGCCAGGAGATAATGGGGGGTAGGGTGGCCAGTTTATTTCCCCCTCCACTGCATACATCGCCGATTAGCTACATATTCCACTAATCAGACTTCAGATGTATACAAACAATTGTTCTTCCTCTGACACATATCGTCAAGTGAGATGTACTGGCCGATATAATAGATATACATATCAGCCAGAATCTGTGAGATAAATATAAACTAATATAGATATGGAAAAGTAACTTATTAAATAGCAATATACGTGTGTCAAACAATTAAGATAAATTTATATGATAAAGAAGAACAAACTCACATAAAGTTTTTAGAGAAGTTTTGTCCGAAAAGTGAACCCTAACACAAAGGGACAATAAAAGAAAAGAGAAATGCAATTCTGAGCTCTGTAGCTGGAGGTAAAAAAAAAAAAAAGGTAAAGGTATCCCCGTAACATGCCATGAAGGCACTTGGGGGGCATGGAGGTAGAGCCCCATGCTTTCCATGACCTCGGCACTAGAATGAGGTGGTGTGGTCGGCACCACGCTCTGACCGCCTTTTACCCCCGGGAAAGACCCGGTACTCAATTTTATAGAAGGCTGAGTGAACCTTGGGGCCGTTCTGAAAGTTTGGCAACGAGAAAAAATCCTGTCACCATCGGGGATCGAACCCCGGACCTTTCAGTCCGTAGCCAGCTGCTCTATCTGTAGCTGGAGGAACACTTGAAAATGAAAGAAGAAGATACAAGAAAAAAAGCTATTCTTCAAAGACAGAAATGAAAGATCGCAGAAGAAACAGATCAACCGTATGACAGAAAAAACAATGTTAAATTATACTCCAGAGAAAGAAAAAAAAATATTGGAAGGCCAGAAGCACTATGGATCAGTGCTAAGCAATGGGGACGTAACGGACGAAGAAGTTCATCTGTGATGATGACGATGGTGGTGATTTACGCCTAATACTGTGTTGTATTGTAACATTTCTTATTGTTGTCATTCAATCTCGACAAGCCAGTCACCACGAAGAAATACATCAAGTAAAATTATGTCGCTTTGTTCATTTTGAAAAAAGTTGTATACGTTACTGAGAAAGAGAGTTTTGTTTTATGAAAGCAGCACATGAAACAATAACCGTTCAATTCATATAAAACAATAACAATAGCCAGTTTACATTGCGTTTAGTTCATCTTTCGTTGTTATGATTATCGCACGAAAAACCAACAGTAGGCACGAGGCACACGTATCCCACTTTTTTTTTTTTACCGTGATTAAACAAACACTGTCACAGTGTTAACGAGTTGAATGTTTTGGAGTTGTGAAACCTTTATTATTCAGAATATTGGTAGTTATCCATTGATGCGTATGATCCTTTGAGCTAACATTGTTCAAAACTGAGGGAAATGTTATCGTATGTTTTTTTTTATCTCGTTTGTGCAAAAATTTCAGACATCTCCATTCCAAGCTTCCTTTCTCGTTGAATAATTGCTTCACAGCCAACCTGAAAGCCAGATTTGCATTGCTTTCTCATTGTTTATTATTATTATTGTGTTTGAATTGGAATATTCGCATATTGGTCTTCCTTAAGTAAGTCACCACTTTCTGAATCTCAAAACCTTGCCTAAAATGAGCGTACTTACCGTACATTCACACTTAATGTACTACCCATCCCTTGTAAATTGACCGGTGTTGACGAACTAGCAGAGTGCGTCATACTCCTCCACGAATGATTTGATCCTCTCAATGCCCCGCGCACCGGACATCAGCGCTCAGTGGCTATGTATAGTCCGGGTCAGCTTACTTCATACCCTAAGGGTGAAACCTAACCATTTTTCACCCATTACTATATATGCTAGTAGATTGTGATGATTTTCTAGTTTGCAGGTTGAATTTTCTTTTGTCAACTTCGTTTCGAATTTCGATACTGACAAATACTACAAATGGTAGTGATTTTGTCACTGTTATGTTGGTAGCTGAGACAAATATCGATAATATTTGTCGGTACTGGAGTTCCATGAAATTAAAATTGTACTAGCTTTCTGAGCTGGTTATTGGAAGTCGGTGAAATTTGAACATACTAGTAATTAATTAATATCAGTCTTAATATTAATACATAGTTATTTTATGTGTTACGTTGAGGTTATAATTCAAGACTATAGTCGGGTAAGTTTTCGGAGTTAGTACTAATAATTTCATGTGGTCAAACAAAATATATTTTTAGGTTAGGCCTCGTGAGTCAATTGTTTAGTCAAACCAATGAATTTCGTATTGCCAGACAAAATACTTGACATGTTGTTCTCTTTCTCATATAGTTTTCATACGAAAATATGTTACAAATTATTGAATTTTTAGAATAACCTTCCAACATAAAGTACGGTAAGTAAATAAGTCATTTAGTACATAGGATCGTGTGATATCTGGTAACAGTTGGCATCACTGACAAGACGGCATTATTTGCTGTTAGGAACTGTTCTTATGTGAACCTCACTATAACATGGTATGCATTGTACTGTATTCTCGTGTACCTATATGTACAGTTTTGGAGAAAAATTTTGTCGCACAGGTACTTTATAAATCCCAGAAAGGAGACAGTGCTCATGATCAGAGGACTAGCGGCTGGTTCACAAGAGGAGGACTAGTTGAGGTAATAAAATTAGTTTTGTTTCGTTGCATGTCTGATCATGCGCACTGCCTTCTTTCTGGAACTTACGAAGGAACCTGTGCGACAAAACTTTTTTAAGACTGTACAAAGTGTTGTGTTTGAGAAGAGCCTGAAAATATCAGCAAGCAATATCACTCACTATTTTTCTTGTCTGATTCTTTCAATTCTAGCGCTGCATGTGCGCCTATTCTGTAGCCTACTACTTCCTTCACTGCCCTCCGACACGTTCCTCATTAGTAGCCAGCAGCCTGACTTAATCGGTGAGTGGATTTAACGTTGTGAAATATCATCTACATGACTTTGCGTCATCGTAGTTTTGTGTTTACCAGAGTAAAGTTCGAAATGTTTCCAGATTTCTTACTAAAGACAGAATTTTATTGTAGGCTTTCTCGGAACATTACGCATAACATACAGTATTCTTTTTTAAATGTTAAAAATATTATGTTTTATTTAACGACGCTCGCAACTGCAGAGGTTATACCAGCGTCGCCGGATGTGCCGGAATTTTGTCCCGCAGGAGTTCTTTTACATGCCAGTAGGGGAGAATCGGGTAGTATCGGACATCGGGTAATATCGGACAGTGAGTTTCTTTCATCTACCACACGATGATAGTACCTGATTGACATGGTTACGTTTCTGTGATGTCGCACAGAGAAACGTAACCATGTCATTCAGGTACTACCATATGGTGGTAGATGAAAAAAACGCACTGTCCGATACTACCCGATGTCCGATACTGCCCGACTCTCCCCTAAATCTACTGACATGAGCCTGTCGCATTTAAGCACACTTAAATGCCATCGATCTGGCCCGTGATCGAACCCGCAACCTTGGGCATAGAAGGCCAGCGCTATACCAACTCGCCAACCAGGCCGACTCTTTTTTAAATGTTCTTCACGTTTCAGTCAAGGAGTTATTGTAATCCAGTAAGTTTTGAACAAATAAACATACTGCATCATAGTATAGGTACTGTGTGTTTGCTAATTTCGCACTACATAGCCTGCGCTTTTCAACAATGAATGATATTGGAAGCGGATGGTAGTAGTATTTAAGTCATGACTATTTTCATTATTCAAAAAAAAAAAATATTTCTTTTGATTATCTCAGAGCCACTATGATATTAAGATCCATTTTGAAGTGTACACTGACATTTACAAGGAAGTTATGGTTGATTAAAATACTACATGTTTATATGAACCGCTTTATACTCGTATAGGCTAAAACGAGCGTTGAGTGACTTATTTTCCTAACTTACGAGACATTACAAACGTTTCACGCTAGTTTGCAATGTTCCAGCGAGATAGAAATTCGGCAATTTTCATACCTCAGGGAAGTGTGTAGAGGTAAGAAAATGGAATGTTGTGACAGGTTAGGTTAGTTTAGACTTTTATTATGTCTTACGTACTTGTCTGTGACAGGTTAGGTTAGTTTAGACTTTTATTATGTCTTACGTACTTATCTGTGACAGGTTAGGTTTGGTTAGTTTAGGATTTTAGTGACAGGTTAGGTTAGTTTAGACTTTTATTAGGCTTTGCATATACGAAATTGTGACAGGTTAGGTTAGGATAGTTTAGGCTTTTGTTATGCCTTGTATAGGCGAATCTGTGACAAGTTAGGTTAGGTTAGTTTATGATTTTAATGAAGGTTAGGTTAGGTTAGTTTAGGCTTTATTACCCTCGTCAAGATGAAGGTGAAAGCGATTGAGTGTGGCGATCTTGAACAGGTAGTGATTTTTGTTTTCTATGTTGGCAGTTCAAGTGCGTCGGTGTCTACCATAATGGCGGGCTTGGAAAGAAAGTTACGTTGTGATATTTATGTGTTTATTCTAGTATTATGTGCTCTAGTTTAGTGTTTTTCAGTGGCTATTGAATTAATAACAATTACCAATAAAATCCTTAAGTTTTAAAATCCATCTCCACAAAAAATCGGCAATTTTCTATTACTAAATCGGCGGAAGTCACTCAACGCTCGTTTCACCCAATATCGAAACTATTAAATTCGTTGTCGGTTAGGTAGCTGACTTTCTAGTTTTCGTCTAGAAATCGTAATTTCTTTTTCGCTCGTGAATTGCTCTTGTTCAGAGCTTTGTTGTTGTTGATGCATTAGTCGGTAAATCCATAATTTTGATGTCGAATACGTCTTTCCCCGCACCGAATACAGTCACCTGTTTCAGAATCCTTGGTGAAAAAAAGACATAATTTCAAACGTTTAGACGTAATTTAACAAAATTAAGAGGCACCGCCGAATGCTAATGATATTAGTAGTTAGGCCATGAACAAATGTAACTTATGTGGCTACGCCCAATGTCGTTACCTCCTCTCGCTGCGTTCATGGAGGCGCAGAATCTACGTATAAATTTAGCCAATCCTTACAACCACTTTCTTTAAATCTTGGCATCGAGAGCAGCTATAGGCATCTCATCGCGAGGTCCGCAATATTAAAGTGATAGGTACTAGATATTTTTGAGTGAGTCATATTGAAAATATATTGCATGCCCTTCGTTAATTGTTTCTCTTATTGTAGAGCCGTATTCTCAGTTTTGAAATCAAAATACAAATACAACCTCTAAACCGATACAACTGAAGTTTCTTTCCCGATACTGGATGACGTTTTCAGCGTGCTGGTGTATCACTGATACAGCGCAGGATTTTTTCACAATATTTTCTTCTGACGCTTTACAATGACTAGGAAAGAGGCTTTTAGTAACTGAAGAAGAAAATGAAGGTTTTAGTTTAAGTTTTATATTAATAATTTTACATAAATAAACATTACATTTTGTAAGTGAAATTGGATTTGCACGTGAACCTTAATTTGAGTAATTATGAAATATGAAATTATCCTAACATTTAAATAACCAATTATTTCAGACACAAGGTGTAATATTCATAATTAAAGCAGTTCTTCTAACCAGCGGGGTTAGAATTAAATAAATCTTAAATTACAGTTCTGTATGAAAGCTCTTCTTGTGGCTGTCCAAAGACAGATACTGTCACTAATAACGCAGGCTACGTAAAGTTATTGATAAATAATTTGATTATTTTTATTGATGATGGGGTTAATCTTTAGATCTTTGAAACAATTTGAAACATTACAGTCCACATAGACAAATTGATAAGTTTGGTCTTGCATCTCTTCCTCACGACGCACACAAAACCATAAGTCATCTACAAGAACAATAAGTACTACTCGTCTGTTATAATCGACCGGCGTTGATTCGACGAACTAGCAGAGTGCGTCATCCCCCTCCGCGAAAGCTTTAATCCCTAAAATGCCCCGCGCTCCATAATGACCTAAGACAGAGGTGCATATTCAAGCCCGAACAGGCTGAAGCACTCGGCGGGCAGATTGCTTTTCGCGCTAGTTAACTTTCTTCCCCTACAAGAACGCATCTAAAGAGGGGTAGCTGTCCAAAGGTTGTCCATGCATAAGTTAAGTAGAGCAGCGAACAATAGAAAAAGGAGGAGACATACTGTCCTTAATGTGTGGAAAACATTGCATTATTATTTAAAAATTCAGTATTCACAGACACTAAATGGAAATGATTGAACATAAATTAGAGTTCTTCGGTCGCTTTTATTCCGCAGATCGAGGATTTTTGCCTCCAGAGTTGCAGCTAAAATTATTTGATCTTTCACATACTGCATTCCTGAAATGTACGTACAATGATAAGGACCTCTTTAGCTTTTACAATTCCTTAAACTACGAATTGTGTCCGAGGATTCGTAAATTTGCAGCGAAAATTAGTTTATTATGATTTTCAGCAGCACATATGTATGTACCGGCAGGTTTCCATCAACCTAACAAAGCCAAGATTAAAGGCCAAACCATTCGATCATGATAAATGTCCTATGCTTACATTTTTCTTCTTTAAATAACATTTTGCTGGTGTGAGGCGGAAATTGAAAAGATTCTGGCGAAAGTTTGTCTTAATATCGATAACAGTATTGCTGTTATGACGTGAGGGATGTAATACTTCAGCAGTTTCGAAAGTTGTGCACGTGAACACAGTTTTTTTTTTTCAAGTTATTGATTTGGTATTGTAATGTATAGTACAAGGAACATTTTGTTAGTTACTAAAAATCATACATATATAAATAACATTTCTGCTGTGAAATAATAAAATGGTATTTCATTTATTAAAAACTTGTAAACAAAAGTAGGGCTATAAAGAGTTATTGAATCTCGACTTCATAATATTCATTTTGTTCAACCTCGTCTTTTGGTCGCTCCTATTTGTTACAGCATATTATATTGCTGACCGGTAGCATGCGTCAGAATTCAAGGTCGTTCCCTTGTTATTTCTTGTGCATCTCTGGCCTAAGATGTCTTATATACGACATCAGCGCTCAGTGGTCATGTGACATTGAACAATCTTGTAGCAGAGATCTAAACTATGACTACAGCGGAATAATTGCTCCGAATCTTAAACGTCTGAAATGCAAAATGTTGTTCCTTTTAATTCAGATCAATAAGTGAAACGTTAGAGGCCTATAGGCATTTCCTTATTGAAGTAAAAACAAGCTTCTGTTCTTCGTGAAAATAAGAAAAAAGTCTCATTATTGAATAATATATACTTCAGCTTAACTTTCTTGTCTAAATAATTTAGTGCCTCGAAATTACTAACTGCCAAAATATGTAACAAGTATTGATGAGAGCATCCATCTTCCCAAGCTACGCGTTCTCATATTCACTCTTCTTCATTATCGATTCTCTTGTGTGACTTTCCCCGCACGCACCCTACGCAATTCACAGACTTCGGATAGCTTCTGTTACGGCTCCATTTTCTCTAATCTCTATCCCTTTCATATATTGCACTCCTTTCCGTTATCATCATCATCATCATCATCCGTTCGCGCTTATTCGTTCATTCCTATTATCCTCTTGTCTTGCCGTTCCGTCTGTGTATCCATTCATTCACATATTTGTTCGACATTGCATACCTCCTTCCGTCCATCCATTCTTTCATCCGCCCATCAATGTATCCATAATGCATTTAATTCCTACTCTCATTTCCTAATTGATGAGAATAATGTAGCGAGGTTCTTAGCAAACATAACGACTGTAAAGCAGGTTTCATCCGATTCCTTTGGATTTTCTGCCAATTTTATTCTATCCTTGCTCTAACAGATCTATTTTCTTATCAACTATCGTCTGTGAGTAATTTCGTAATGTAAACAAAGCATGACTCAAATAATTAATTATAAAAGTTTCTTTCATCCCTTTTCCTCTATATGCTATTCATATAGGCCAGGCATGTCAAAACCCTGCAAATTGTGCAGTCGCGCACATTGTGCATTTGTCTCTGTGCGATGTGCAGTTCCTTTTCCCCTACCTGGAGGGAGTGAATCGGCTTGGAGGGGAACGCGACAGGGCTGTACATTACCTGCAGTAGCAGAACAGCTTTGGTTTCAGTAACGCAGATCAGTACGGGTGTGCTCATGGAGTTGTGATTGTAAATGCGTTATGAAAAATAAAGTGAGGAGTCCACAGATATAACGAAGAAGAGAAATCACGAATCATATAACGTAACTGTTATGATGTTTTGCTCAGCCAACAGTAATTATTTTAAAAAGAAAGCTTTCATCATAATATCATGTGGACCTAATAGTAATGTGAGAATTTAAATCAGATTAGTAAAGTTCTCAAAATATGATATTCACCAGCTCTTATTTCTTAATTAATGCTCTCACGGCAAGACAAACATGACAGTGATGTTGTTTTAGAGTCTGTACTAACACAGCCATCAATGGTTAGACGACTTACAACTTTTATTCGATAAGCTGATAAGTGATGAGAATATTGAGTGAAGAATACGTGTGAGGGTCTTGAGGTTGTAAGGGAGCGAAGAAAGCAACTATTTGTAAGGCGGAAAATTTTTCTGGAAAAATAATACTGTACATAATGGCGAATTTTCCATCTCACGTTACTATATTAGCTTAATAAACTTACGTTAATAAATCTTTAAACCTGACATAAAGAAAATGTCCTCGCTTCACAGCTTGTGAAGTACTCTTTTAACTCAATTCAGTAACGCTCCCAACTTGCTGATACTTGCTCTCAACGTTTTCCAAATAAACTATATATAAATTTAAATTCAAGCTTGATTCATCCAATTTATTAATAATGTGAATTTATATTAATATACAGCAAGGAAATGATTCCAGTGTAAAAGCCTCACAATGTCCTATTGCATGCAATTGGGAGTAAAATATTTTCTTTGACATTTGCACACCAATGGTCCCAATAATGCTTGGGTAACAATGAAAGAGTATTACTTTGAAATAATCAGTACCTACTACGTAAAATGAAATACTGTGTTCGTTTTTTGTTGTTTCGAAATTACTGCAATATTTATATTTTCTTCAAATACTGTATACAAATCATGTAAATAAATGATTCTTTACAAACGACTGCTTTTTGAATTGTAACTAGGCTAAGTCTATTGTTTCTTGTGTTACAATTATTGTCAAATATAGACATTGACAATAATTGTGTTTTTCCCTTCCGTTAAGTGTGTTTATAATGTCCAAATGTCAATTTCATTGAACACTAGAAGCGCAGAATAGATCCTTGTACATCCCTCCCGCTAAGAACTGGTAAGAGCAACACGTGAATGACGCAATCTGCACAGACCGGCGTGCGCACATACACTGCACTTTCAGTGTCTGATTTCTGACATGCCTGATATAGGCTATTCATATGGAACGTAAAGAATGGAATGTGTAATAAGTTTAGTAGGATTCAGTATCAAATTTTACATGCAGCAAGAAAAACATATTTGAACAAAATATAGATTTTTTAATCAACAAACATATCTTGAAGAAGTTGTAGATTTCCAAAACTGCCTCTTCCTGTATTGTTCAGATCTTACTTCTTCAGCAATGAAGTAGCAGAATTCGAAAACTGAAATTCGATTATTATCACTTGTAAGAAGAATTAAAATATATTCGGAACTGTTTGTCGTAATATGCAATATATTGTCAGTTCATCAACAATGAGTCAACATTTTCAGAAAGACAAGAAGAGAATTGCTGAAATCAGTTTAGTCTCCCATTTGAATACTATCATACAGTACCTCCCTAAAAATGTGTTCAGTTCGGTGCAGTAAATGTGAAATGAGAGCAAGACAGAATGGTAGTTCCATTATTAACAGCTGAACTATTATTTTGTTACCAACATCATCTACTTGTCCATTACGTTCATTCTGTATGCCAAACTTAATCTTATTCTTTTGAGAGTGTGAGAAGTTAAGCAAGTTAAACAATCAAGGACAAACGTTCGATAATATTTTATGTGATACATGTAAGTATAGACAGCAGCTTCGATTTTGACAAATAGCACTAAAAATTAATTGGAATAATTTATCCTCACTATAAATCGTAAAGATTTTACATATTTTATATATGTTTTTAATGATATAATGTTTTCACATCAAAAGGTATTCAAGAAAAACTTTCTTGAAAGATTCACGGTAATTTTTCACAAATCATATTTCCCAATGCAATATTCTTCCCATACTGATTGTTCCCAAAAATAATTTTCTCAATCCAAAATTCCCAAGCGCTTTTTTTCCAATCCAATTTTCGTACATTTTTTCAGTCCATATTTCCCAATCCCCCAAAAAATTATTTACATTGAAATCAATATACAATAATTATAAAGTGAAGTTGTATAGTATAGTTCTGAGATAACCTAATATTCTGCCATCTTCTATTATGTTGGATATTGCAAGACGATAGATATTATGCGATTTCTACATCACTCCACAGTTTCCTTTATCTGCTCTGGTCAAGAGTTATATAGCTGAAAAATGTTAGTTAGTTCTAAATAATGTTTGTAACTTAACCTATAACCTTTATTTATGTTTTCATTCAATTAAAATTTCAAGTTTTTTCATATGTCTAGCATAGTGAAACACTTTTTATTACGTTACGTTTGCTATATTTTTATATTTCGTATTCTGAAGATATTATCAATATTCATTGCAATTGTATGTCATATTTGCGATAAACAATGGACTTAAAACTTCAATATTGCAATTTATATTCTAAAACATGGAGTTATATTTACGCTGAATTAATCAAATACTCCGTATAGGTATTACAACAAAATAAATTCCAGATCTCATTTGAGTCATTGTTAACTTAAATTTTATACTTAATGTGCTAAAATATTCTCGTTGAATAATTATTTTAAATTTATTTTAATTGTGTTTTAATTTATAGGTATGTAAATTTCTACTATAGCTTCTGCTTGGATTTAGTAACATTATTTAACTGCATAATATAATGAACAGTACTCAGTGTTAAAAAAAAACAAAAGGAAAATGCATGAAAGATTCTTTAAGTAATTGTAAACTTTGAGAGACTTTTAAGGGAACGATCTACTCAGTTTTGGCTAATTTTGGTCATTTTTTTTAAGTGGTGCCAAAATCTATTCCTGAGGAATACTGTAGTGATATTTAATTGTCATATCTTTATCAGTCTAATATCGAACTCGGCGAAGATTGTCTTGCGAATACTGAATCTAGTTTATATTCTAAAATGGAAGAACAGTTGAAAGAAGAGCAGTTTGGCTTCAGGGAGGGAAAAGGTACGTGAGATGCAATTGGACTACTACGAACAATCGGCGAAAGATATCTACAGTAGTGAAGAATAAAGAAGTGTCTGTAGTATTTGTGGACATAGAAAAGGCTTTTGATAGAGTTGATTGGAATAAACTGATGGGTATTCTAAGGAAAAGTGATGTGAATTGGAAAGAGACAAGACTGTTCAGAAATCTTTATACGACAGAACGAGTGAAAGTCAGGATAGGAGACGAAATGTCAGAAGGAAAAGAAATTGGGAGAGAACTACGTCAAGGATGTCCTTTATCACCTACTCTGTTCAACATCTACTTGGAGGATTTAGTAAAGAACTATTTTCAGAACATAGGAGGAGTGACAGTAGGAGGAAGGAGAATAAAGTGCATAAGATTTGCTGATGGTATGGTGTTGTTAGCAGAAAAGGAAATGATACTAAGGGATATGCTACTGGAGCTAAATGACAGCTGTGAGCAGTATGGAATGAAGATAAATGCAAATAAGATGAAGACAAACTTGCGAATTCTAAATGAAGCAGTAGACTCAAGTGGACAGCTTCAAATACTTGGAGTGTACTACAAGCAGTAATATGAGCTGCTGCGAGGAAGTGAAAAGATGCATAGCAATGGCCAAGGAAGCTTTTAATAGAAAAAGGAGCATCTTCTGCGGACCTCTGGAAAAAGAATTAAGGAAGAGACTATTGAAGTGCTTTGTATGGAGTGTGGTATTTAATGGGGAATAAACATGGACATTACGACGAAGTGAAGAGAAGCGAATAGAAGCATTTGAAATGTGGATATGGAGAAGAATGGAACGTGTGAAGTGGACAGACAGAATAAGAAATGAAGCTGTGTTGGAAAGAGTGGGTGAAGAAATAATGATGCTGAAACTGATCAGGAAGAGGAAAAGAAACTGGTTGGGTCACTAGCTGAGAAGAAACTGTCTACTGAAGGATGCACTGGAAAGAATGGTGAACGGGAGAAGAATTCGGGGTAGAAGCAGATATCAGATGATAGACGACATTAAGATAGGTCTATATTAATCATATGAAGTAACAAAGAGGAAGGCAGAAAATAGGAAATACTAGAGAAAGCTGGGTTTGCAGTGAAAGACCTGCCCTTGGGCAGAACACTAAATGAATGAATGAATGAGTCTTTATTCTAAATTAAAAATTAAATTTGTCCCATATAAGTGGTTATTATATTCAGAAAGAATATTGTAAATTTTAAAGTGATTTAACAGCAAAATCATATTTTCTTACATTTTGACTTACTCTAAATAAGATATCTCCTAAATGACTGACTATAGCTAGAGTAAAGAAACTTTGCACACATCCACAAGTATGTTGAATGGAATGCTGCATTCATTTACACGTATGATGATTATTATGAAGAATACTATGATTTTTAATTATTAGGCAGTGAAAATTGGAAAAAAAAAAAAATCAAATGTTAAGCTATTTTTTTAAGTTGAATTATATTTACCAGGTTAAAACCAAAGGATAATTTCGTTATAAGGATACTTAGATTCATTTTACTTTTATGGAATTTATTATTTTTATGTGAGGCCTAGATCAGTGTTTACTGAATATTGAAATTCGTTTTAAATAAAAATACTTCTAAAAATTCTGGGCGCTTTTTCGTCATAATAAAAACTTGAAAAGAAAATTGTGCGCATATGTTTTAACAATATCTGTGTCATGTAAAATTTTGAAGAAAATTAAACGAAAATTGTATAAATTATAAAAACTCAATAGCGTGTCACATTAAAGCCAAAGTAGTTTTTGTAAATGATATTCTGTTTACCCTCCTGTGTATGTATATGCTGTAGAATAATATTATTATATAAATACCTGTTTCAAATGCAGAGGAGTGTTGACCGGTTCGAATAGAGAAGCACCGAGTGGTTGTTTTCAGCGCATGGGCACTCTTCACCAAAAAGCATTAGGTCTACTACTAGCCTTATAGGTCGAAAGATAACATCCTGAAAATTGAAAGTAAGCAGTTCCGTTAAGAAAAATCAAATCTCATATCGATGTTCCAGTATACCATTTGTTTTAATCTATACTAATAATAAATCTGTAGCCGAAATTTTTCTGGTAATTTTCGATTTTCCAAAAATAATTGGTCCTAACATATATAATTAACCACCCTGAAACCGAAAGTCGCTTTTTTGAAATTTTTGTTTGTATGTCTGTCTGTGTGTCTATATGTTTGTTTGTTACCTTTTCACGCGATAATGGCTGAACGGATTTCGATGAAAATTGGAATATAAATTATGTTCGTTGTAACTTAGATTTTAGGCTATATGGCATTCAAAATAAATTATTTAAAAGGGGGGTTATAAGGGGGCCTGAATTAAATAAATCGAAATATCTCGCTTATTATTGATTTTTGTGAAAAATGTTACATAACAAAAGTTTCTTTAAAAATAATTTTCGATAAGTTTTATGCCTTGCACAATTTTGATAGGACTGATATTTAATGAGATAAATGAGTTTTAAAATTAAAATAACTGCCATCTAAGGCCGTATAATGAAATAAAAAACAAATGACTTGGTCTATAAGGGGCCTTGGACAGCAACAATCGAAAGCTATGAAAGATAGACTACAGAGAATGTTTCTGTGTTTGTATGACGTAATATCGGAAGCTAAATTAACCGATTTCTATAATTAATTATTATTTCACCATTGGAAAGTGTAGTTTCTCTAGATGGACATAATGCTATAATGTTATTACAGTAACTTCTGATATAATATAATATAATATAATATAATATGTAATATTATATAATATAATTTAAGTTATTTGAAGGGTTCAGAACCATAGTGGGCCAAGCGCCATTTACTGAATACGTACAAAACAAGGGTTAAAATTAAGTTATTACAATAAATCAATGGAAAACTATAACAAGTAAAATAAAATATACACATTAAATCTAAATGATGTCAATCTTCATTAAACTATGGTTGCATGTAATAAAAATTAAGAAACATGTTAAAGGAATTGTCATTGCACCAAATGAGTGTCTCTGGACCAAAATGATCCATTTTAATTATTTGGATGCAATTTAAATTAACTAACATATTAAACGATTTATCCTACTATCAAACACGAATGTTCCCTGGATCAAATGTCCTATTTTAATTATGTAATTACTTTATATTTATTTCTAACGGGTGCAGCAGAGCGCACGGGTACGGCTAGTATTTTTATAAGTATTTGAAGGAAATCAGTTTTCAGAATGTTTCTGGTGTTTGGCCTTCCAGAAAACATCACTGCAAAGGGTTTTCTTCACTATAACAGCAATACATAATAAAATCAGGTTTAGAAAATGAGACTAGAAAAGGCTTGTGTGTGTTCAATCTCTAGCATGACATTCAAAATTGATTTAAGTTACAAAAAATAACTGAACATTCAAAACATGTCACAGACTTAAGCCTATTTCAGTGCGGATTATACATTCCGGTTCTTGGAATTTAACTATGATTTTTTTCCCCACAAATCCGAATAAAATTGAGAGTGTAAGCACATGGAAACGCTGGATGAAATCGTTCGAAAATGGTTGTAGTATTATAGTTGTTATTTATACTCATGGCTAGCGTCGTCGGCAACCGCTTCCTCCTCACAGGAAGCTGTTTGTCCGCACAATATAATATTAAGCTCCTCTTTATGTTTTAAATACCACAAACAACCACAAGGGAAAAACGCGGGCAAATTAATTCCCCTTCTGCCCCCTCCCTTCCACAATGTTCAAATCCTCAGCTTAGCGAAGTTAAACCCATCATGAAAAGAGACTAGATATAAGCGGATTATTCTGCTATCTGTGCTGTGGCGGCCATTTTTCTTCTCTCTCGATTAATTTTACCTGTGTTCATTTCTGCCATACGAAGCCAATACGATTTAACTGATCCATTCAGTATTATGTTTCGTATTGCGTTCGGTGGTATTTGAAAATACTTTGCATTCGTGTCGATATGCGGAATAGGTCCACTCTAAGCAGAACGATAAATATTATAATATATTCAGTATAATATACCACTATGGCAGCAGAATGCAGATGCAATACTCAGATGAATTGCTACAGATTGATGATAGAGCATTCAGCATACCTTTCTATACCTTCATAGTACTGCAGTTTGAATTAATAGCCACCGGTTTAGGTCAGGTGATAAGCGCGCTTGGATGCTGTTCCAGGGTTACGCTAGGGCGTGAGACCGATTTCCAGCTTAGGCTCATTGCCTGGTTGGGATTTTCCGAGATTTTCCTCACTGTAAGATGCATTTCTGGTAATTACATGACGAATTATCGGTCTCATTCACCAAATACCATCTCGCTATCACCAAATTCCATTGACTCTAAAATAACCCAGTAGTTGATACAGTGTCGCTAAATAACCTACTAAAGAAAAATGAAATTTAAGAGTGTGATTGTATAAAACTGATTTAAGACGCATATAGGGTGATTCACGAGGATTTGCAGTCCTTTACGAAGCTTATTTCTGAAGACATTTTGAGCAAAAAATGTCATGTAGACCTAAACATACTTCCTATTCTCAATATTTTCAGAGTTATACCAATTTAAAGTTGTTTTTAAAATACATTTTTTCTTTAGTTTGAAGTTAAAAGAATAATACAAATAGAGAATGAACCATTCAGAAGTATCTCTTTAATTGGCAAGTATTATGAAGCTAAAAATGTGCTGTGAACTCCTTAGTTGTTTCGCACAGACATCTTTTTCTATTTTTAACTAGAAAATTACATTATTCTTACGCACTTATCACAACAATTATTACAAATCACACCACTTCAACCGACTTAATTATTTACAGTTCAATTTTGCATCCTAATTTACAGTCTTGGAGAGTTTACAACACATTTTAAAAAATGTCGCCTTCCGCTTGAGTACACTTGGCCGCACGCTTGTGAACGGCACTCGTCGCGCTACGTAACTGCATACGGCTATCTTTGAATTCCGTAGCGCTCGCGCTGGCTGCTGACTGCACGCTGACCAAGATCACGCGTTCACAGCAATGCGTTCCAATAACGAAACGTAATTCTGTAAATATTGAGAATAGGAACCATGTTTATATGCCTTTTTTGCTCAGAATGTCTTCGGAAATAAGCTCCATAAAGGAGGTAAATCCTCGTGAATCACCCTGTATGTGGATCAGAGGCGTGGACCTCAACAGTAGAGTCACAAAGGCTGCTAATGACTTGGAAGAGAAAAATACGTAGAAGAATTTATGAACCAGTATACAAAAAGGTTCCTAGAAAATCAGAACAAAAAATGAAATTAGGAAAAAGTATAATGCACCAGATATTGTAGCTTTTAGGAATGACTCGAGAATGCTGGGTTTGCAGTGAAAGATCTGCCCTTGGGCAGAACAGTATGACTGAATTAATATAAGATTAGCAAGGTTAAAATGGGTCGGACATGTATAATCTATTCCATTAATGCTGTCACTTATTGAAGTTATGTTCACATTAAATATTTCATCCCCCTTCCATTGTTATGCTAGTAAGCATGTATACAAGAGACAGAGATAGTCATTCCTATGAGCAGTGGCGTGCCGCTAAACCTCTGAAAAGTTGGCATACATCGCAAACGAGTTCTAATTGTGATGACGGCGCAGCTGTTACTCTAGCATGAACACCACTGAAAACCGGAATACACAATACAAGCGAGTCAAGACGTACGTGCACACTAGAGGTCGGGGTAGAAGACATAGTTTCGTTGAGTACGACTAAATAACGAGACGGCACAAATGGAATCCAGTTTACAAAGAATGGAAGGAAAATTAGAAAGTGTTAGGAGGAGAGGAAAACCCAGGCTTAGATGGATTGATGATGTGAAAGAATACTTGAGACAACTGGGACTGTAATGATGGAGGAAAGAGGCTTTGGACCGAGGAGAATGGGCATCTGTCATCTAGGAAGCTGAGGTTGGGTTCAAAGGGCCTTAGAGCTACAGGATGATGATGATGATGATGATGATGATGATGAAAGAAACATGATTTAAAAACGACAACGATCATTAGAAGCGGGAATGTTTTTTAAGATCTACCACAGATTGTTACTGTAGTTTACAGATTTTGTAATGATAAAAAATTACGCCTATTAAGACTATTCCGCTCATACGTTAGTCATTTGATATAGACCAATCATATGCAACAAAATGTTGGATATCAACCAATCATTACCCTCCAAATCGATAATTGTGAATGATGCTATATTATCGTTCAGCAATAATTGTTTCGTATTCATTGTCCTTTTGTTTACATTATATATTAAAATACTGTAGAAAGTCTGGAAATAATTTAATTAGTGAAAAATAAGTGAGTAATTAGGAGTGATTAGTTGTGTGTTTTCAACACCCTAAGCCGTACGAGTACTCAAATGAATGACTGTTGGTTATTTAAAGCTACGTACTGTTAATTTACTCAAAACAGTCATTTTATTGCTACATTAATTGCATTTATAAATTAAATTAAGTTCTTTGTTAAATATGTCAGTAAGATAGCATTCTTCATTTTGTATGGTATTCTTTCTCATTATTTCTATCACTTTCGTAGCTGAAATACAGATTAGTGGCGTATAATACATATATTTGTATGCATGCATTGTTGAATGTATAAGTCTGAAGATTAAGTACCCCTTCTGTCGAGGCCACTTTTATAAGCACTTTTGAATAGCTGCCGCTTGTGAATAATGGATATAAATGAGGCCTTCAAACGCAGCCACATCCACAGAGTAGTGACGCTGTAAATGATCTGTGAGTGGTTAACTTCGCCGCTGGTGGCGGCCACTAAAAGTGGCGCTTCCCGTCGCGGTATATGGAATTAAATTGTAGGTTTCAGACGGGGCCACAGCTACGCCACTATTTTAGTGGCTCGTCTGTGTCGTTACTAACTGGCGATTGTTGGGCCACCAAATCTTTACACCTTCACGACAGTATGCAGGCTGTTGTGCCATGATGTTTTTTTTTTCTCTCGAATTTCATTGGTAATTCCTTCGAGATGTTCTTGAAATTATTTCTTAAACATGAGGGGGGGAGGGGAACTTTTTATAGTCCTGATGTAAATCATCAAATAAAATTTGAAATATTCCTTTCCAAAAACAATTGATGGACCCAAACTCTTGTTCTATTTTTACGTTTATTCTTTCTTCTTATGAGGAAGTTTCCAAAAGTATTTATACCACTCAGAAGGCCTTAATTAAGGATGTGCTAATTTTAAATAAAATATTTTATTCATAAGTATAATTTTAAAGTCATCTTCTAAGATTTTGTTTTATAATTGATAATCAATGGTGCTTAATTGTTACATTTTATTTTTATAACAATATTCATATTTAATTAATTATATTTATTTCCTATTAATTTTCCGATCCTCGTGGTCATCCTTAATTAAGGCCGGACGATTTATTCTCTCTCTCTCTCTCTCTCTCTCTCTCTCTCTCTCTCTCTCTCTATGTCCATGTTCACTGGAATACTGAAAAATTATCTACAAAAATTTAGTGTATTTTAAAACAGCGCGTTCGCAGCGCTACTAACGGGTCACAAGTTGCGCCGCTAAGTAGCCTCATTTGAAGGGGCTCTAAACTTTGAAATCAACGCTTTGTCAGCAATGGACATCGGAATTCTTATATGGGTTGTTAGAGAATTAGGTATATCACCATCACCATCATCATCATCATCATCATCATCATCATCATCATCATCATCATCATCATCATCCCTAGTTCTAAGCCCATCTGAGAGAAATATTACGCAATCTCCAACTAGGCTAATTTCCAGACTACACCAACTGACTACGTCGAGTATCCAGTTTTTGAATCAGATAATCTTACTCGTTCCTAGACCATCCCTCTCAGCGACTGTCGTATGCTACAGAATGTTCATGGAATGGTGATCGGGCGGGATGATGTTAATCCCAGCAGAAGAACCAAGGGAAATGTCTTATGGGCCACAAATGTTACCGTGGATTTTGAATTGAAAATCCTAGGCCTTACCGGAACTCGAACCCAGATCATCTGCGAGACAAGCTGAGGCCTAGACCACAGACCCACTGGAGGGACTTTAGGGAAGTTACTGCAAATGTTTATTGAATGGTAGGGGATAATGAAGAGAACAAAATATCATTTAAGAATTTTGGCTTATGCATTACAAAATCTTATATTTTTAGCTTAAATAGTATCTCCATTTGCTGATCTTCCATGTATACCAACTGAGATTTATTGAAGACCCTCCTACAGGCTGCCAAATCTTCTTGCATTTTAATGTTTTAAAAATGACTGGTAAATGTTTTATATTACTAATAATTTAAAAACCTGTTAGGGAAAAGAGAAGTTGCAGAGAAATATTAATTTTCATTAATTTAATATATCATACGTTAAAGCATATGCATTTATTTTTCTGAGACTATAAAACTTGTGGAATTATCATGTGTCATAATTATTAAGCGAGATTAAAATTTTAGTTCTGCGAGTAACTATTGAAATTAGTGTAATTGAAAAATTAGCAAAGTTCAGTGTGAATGGCTTCTGAATGTGCTTTTGATTATAGCAGAACCTTAGTCTACTAATTTTGGCTAATTAGGGAAAAATACTGTCGAAATCAGTGAAAGTCTAAATTGTAGATAATTTACTTAAACAGGATTATTTTCGAGAACTGGGGAAAAATGATATTGTATAATTGTTTAATTACTTAGTGTTTAATCATTCTTTTTTACATTTAATGTTAAGATTTCAATGTCTTAATTTCAATTTTAATTCCGTATTGTGACTAAGAATATTGATACATCGTTCTAACATTCAAAATCGAGTCATGTGGAGTAAAGTAAGGGACCTAGTAATGCCCGAATGGGGGAAAGTACTCGTTCGTTTAATATAATAAATGCAATTAAATACTTTTATAGACAGTCAGTGTTGGAGCATAATAAATTAGTTTATCTCAATTGTTTCACTGATTGGAATAAGGAAGAAAGTCCAATTTTTTTCGAAAATAGACTGAGATATACATTTTTTTCTTGAGCCATCCACCCATCGATTAGTGGAAAAAGGAAGAGTCTATCAGCAATAACAATGAAGTAACAGCCCAGTAAAATTTTCAATTAGTGGAATAAGGAAGAATGTCCGGACTTTCTTCCTTTTTCCAATCAATATTGTAAGCATTGCCACGAGATGTCAGGTAGGAAGTTTGTCTCTCGTTTAAATTTGCTAATTTGCTGTCAGTGTGGTTTTTATTTTTATTTTAGTAGGTTGTTTAAGACGCTTTATCAACATCTTAGGTTATTTAGCATCTGAATGAGATGAAGGTGATAATGCCGGTGAAATGAGTCCGGGGTCCAGCACCGAAAGTTACCCAGCATTTGCTCATATTGGGTTGGGGGAAAACCCCAGAAAAACCTCAACCAGGTAACTTGCCCCGACCGGGAATCGAACCCGGGCCACCTGGTTTCGCGGCCAGACGCGCTAACTGTTACTTCACAGTTGTGGACAATAACACTGTTGTACGTTGCCTTATGTATCGAACAATGACTGCCATGTTTTAGATAATTCAGCACTGTTATCCTGTACGAGGTCACTCGTTTCTCCCGTGCAACAGGGATTTCACAGTAATAAAAAGAGTCATACAAAAAAGGCAGAATCTACTCTGTGAAACAATATGTTGAGATGATAGTTAATTCAAGATAAACACAGAATGCTTTTCAAGTCAAGATTATTGGACATTAAGATATCATTGATGTTAAAGAATGGTGGGCACACTTCTTAAAAAGAATCTTAAATTGCTCTAAATAGTCACATGGAGTAGAAGTTTTCACTTGCTAACTGCCGGCATTTGACCTATAAACAGAATAGCACAGGTTATGTCGTTTCTTTGGAATGGATAGATGGATTGAATCGCAAGACACAGACTTTAAGGGAAGAGGAACACCTCTGCTCCTAGAAATATGGCATACGACTCCAAAGTTCCTTCCTATACATCCTAAGAAGCTGCAAGACGTTAACAAAATAATTAAATATATTCCATCAGAGTATTAGGAGTTTTATAACAACATTCTTCAATGACCACAAGAAATTCTATCCAATCTGATGAAGAAGATTATTAGTTAAATTGTTAATTAACATTATTTTTAATACAACAGCACAATTTAAAAAATTCTTAAGATGTTTGACTGAAATTAAATAATATTCACACTGTGTTAACAATAGAAATTTAACTAACAATAAATAGCAGATTAAACCTGCGTTTAATTGAGTTTCTTTGCAAATTACTCATGAGAATTTTTAATTTATTGGAAAAAGGAAGAATGTCCATCAACGTCAAAAGAGGGTGGATTCAAAAATATTTATCGAATGCGCTGAAACGACGCACCATACAGTTCAGGGAACTTAGTTCTACAAGTTTGTAATGCATCACAAAACTGTAGGAACAATATTGTAAGTGTTAATAAGTTTTTCTTAGTTTTCTCAAAACATAGGTGCATGGACATTCTTCCCTTTTCCAATCAGTGATTCAATTATAACTTGGCACAAAAAAAAAATCAGTCTCTCTCTGCCTCCAAATTTTAAAAATCTATCAGCGCTGCTTTTCATTTCAATGCCATTTGTCTTCATTTTAATTACTTCATGGTTTTAAAATGTCTTAACACTGAATGTCGGCCTATAGTGGTGACATGCAGACTGTTCTGTTAGGAACGCGACTGGATCCGCAGCCGCACGGATTTCCATGTTACAGAGCGGCTTCCCTTTACCGCTAACTCGAGTCCAGTCGCGTTCCTAACGGAAGACTCTGTACATCATATCATATGATGTAGTATTTTCTTAATATAATTCAACTTGTGTCATGAAGGTTTTCCGGGGGTGAGATGCCGTGGTCTACTGGTGTTTCGTCTACTACTGCGAAAGACATCAATGGTGAGGTATCGTTGGGCGAAATGTTCTCCTTGGTGTACTGATGATGTCTGCAGCAGTAGCACACGAAACGTCTGGTAGAAATAACACTAGTAGACCACGGTTTCTCAACCCGGGAAAACCATCTTCACATAAACTTCGGCCGTGAAAGCCTACATGCTAAGAATAGCCTAATTCAAGTTATTACCGCCGTTTTATTAAAACAAGACCAAATCGCAAGCAATCGTAATGGGACATAATCCTCTACGAAGCACTAGTAGTACTATACCACATATAATATTGAATGGGATTATTGTTAAATACAGTGAAACCGTTAAAAATCTTGGCATTTTTTATGGATAGCGATCTAAATTGGAATACTCAAGTAACACACATTTGCAAAAAAACATTTTCTCAACTTCACTCCTTGTTTCATATGAAAGAATTTCTACCACTTAGTATAAAAAAAAATCTTATTCAGACGCTTGTAACGCCCCATTTTGATTATTGCGATTCCTTGCTAACTAATGTAAGTTCACTCTTAGCTGAGAGACTGCAACGTGTTCATAATGTGTGCATACGATTCATCTGCAATACTCGTAAATTTGACCATATAACATCTTCCCTCCAGTTACTTTCATGGGTGCGTCTGAAGGAACGAAGAACAATACATTCACTGTCTCTTCTGTTTAGAATCATGCATACTTCTACTCCGAAATATCTGTTATCGCGCTTTCAATTTCTTACAACTCTTCGAAACCGACATCAAGCACTTCTTTTTATCCCTCATCATAGAACGTCTTTATACTCATCTTCCTATACTGTAGAAATACCTCGCCTCTGGAATTCGTTACCTAATGATGTCAGGGACTGCCGGACTTTATCACAATTCAAAATTAAATTGGAAAATTTTGTCTTAGTTAATGTTTTTTAGGTATTGCTAGAAGTATTGATTTGTGTTTTTTTTTTCTCTTTCTTTTTTAACCTAGATTAAAATTGCAAGTTTCTTGTTTGTTAGTTAATTAGTTAGGTTGGAATTAATTATGATACTTAATCACTCATTTAAAGTTCGTGTGACTGCAGCCTGTATATTTTTGTGTGGCTTTACTTTGTTTATAGTGTTTTTTTTCTCTGTCTTTATTTCTTGTGTAGCTTTACTTTGTATATTATAGTGTATTTTTTTCTGTTTATTTCTATTATTGTATTTGCATTCCTGGTGTTGTGGAAGAGAAGGCCTGATGGCCTTAACTACACCAGAATAAATAAATAAATAAATAAATAAATAAATAAATAAATAAATGAATAAATGAATAAATGAATGAATGAATGAATGAATAAATAAATAAATAAATAAATAAATAAATGAATAAATGAATGAATGAATAAATAAATAAATAAATAAATAAATAAATTAATTAATTAATTAATTAAATTAAATTAAATTAAATTAAATAAATTGAATTAAATTAAATAAATTAAATAAAATAAATTAAGTAAGTAAATAAATAAATTAAATAAGTAAATTAAATAAATTAAATAAATAAATACATAAATAAATAAATACATAAATAAATAAATAAATAAATAAGCCTAAAAATAGGCTTCTGTGATATAAAAATGTGACTTTTATCGAAATCTTGTGGTGTCAGCAGTCAGACACAAATGCAGTTTATTTCACAAAAACGGAGCGCCAGCTGGAGGATGGGGGCGCCACTGTGCAGACCTCGTTTTGATGGATCGCCTGTCTTCAGTCTTTGAACACAACAGCATCCGACTGTCAAGAGTAAATGAGTTTTAGACGAATTAAAATATCATTAATTAAGGGTTTATCTCATTGATCGGGATACACATACAGGCAATGGCGGATGTGTACCCGCTTCTCTGCTATTGTTAGATCCATATCTGGAGCTCTGAATAGAACAGCGTGAGACAGTAAGTTGATTGATAGATTTCGTAGGAGGTAATGGATGTCTAATTCGATATGAGACTTCTACATGTTTGCTTTGTCAGTTATATCATAATAATTTCTGAATTGCCAGTTACTGGTGCTGAGAATCTCGCAAGCTTTCTATAATAATTATTATTGTCTTGCGGGTTTCAGATATTTCAACCGCGTAGAAAGAAAATAAAAAAGAAAGAAAAAGGAAAGAAAGATAAATTGAAGAATGAAAGGAAAGAAGAAAGAGAGAGAAATAAAAGTCGGAAGAAAGGGAGGAAAATATAAGGGGGTGAGAAAAGAAAGTATTAACAAAAGTAGAAGAAGTAAAAATCTAGAAAATGGATAATGTATTAAATAATATGTAAGAGGGATTATTAACTAAATCCTGCATAAAAGAGACTCTTATTTTAATATCAAAACATAAATTCTCCACTGTGATGTCAGCGGTAAAGTTTCCACTAACAAAATCGGTAGAGGTGTATTTTGTACTTATTGAATTGCTGTTGAAGAAATGATCTCACAGTATTTCGAAGATTAATTCTACCTTTGTGCGAGATCGTGCGTATTTGCTTGTTTTCCGCACAGAACCAATACGCGGTAAGTGTGAAATACCACATTCAGTATTCCCAACGTAACACACATAACAATTTCCCTCTTCTTACCGCTTAAGCGCGACATTCATTTTACTGCTTTAGGCTTTTAACATATTATTTTTAAAGACGTTTAACATAGTAATAATTATAAATTGGAAACTTACCAGTGCAATTTCACCTAAATTGCAATGTTAATTATTGTTTTTAAATATTTGCAAAAATTAAGTAAAGTCTACTACTCCACGAAACTTATTGCATTCCTGATACAAGTAACATTAAGGAAGCCGTGAAAAAATAGACAAGATTCCAGATGCCGATGTTATTACTGCAATATGTTATATAAATAATAGTGTTAAAATATTAAAATGAAAAATAAATCATTACATAACCTTACCGTTTGTTTTAAGTTCGCATTTATAGACTGGAGGAAAAAAAAGACAGGCGTATATCACGGCCTGCTGGAGTATAGTAGACACAGAAAACATTTTATACTAACAATGTTGAAGAAAGATATTTCGGTTTTCCGAAGTTACCGTCATTAAACAGAAACCAACATGGAGATTTCATTGCAACTAATTAGAAATTCGTCTTTCAGGTATGTAATAAACGATCTTCGCACAAAATAATGTACGATACACGAGCGGTATGTTTGTTTTCATGTTCTCGGAAATTAAAAAAGCTCAACTACTTTTCGCTTTTTCAATCTTTTCCTCGAACATGAAAACGTCAACATACCGCTCTTGTAACGTATATTACTATTGCCTGTATCTGAACAAAAAATAAAAGAATAAGAAGATTTTTCTATCCGTTAAGATCATTAAAACGGCTAAATCTACATGACTGACTTTGACCTCTGATTCCAACCAGGACGATTACAAATAAACAACAGAGTGGAAGACAGATTGCCTACAATGGGGGACATTCGACTGAAAAAGAAGATATATCGTTGCTTTTATCATCACATGATAATTAAGGTTCTTGATTATGTATTCGCACATAAAGTGTTTTTTTTTTTTAAGAACGATAATTTGAAAATCACTATGTATTATAATATTTATCTGTATGGTTGTGAAACTTGGACTCTCACTCTGAGAGAGGAACATAGGTTCAGGGTGTTTGAGAATAAGGTGCTAAGGAAAATATTTGGGGCTAAGCGGGATGAAGTTACAGGAGAATGGAGAAAGTTACACAACACAGAACTGCACGCATTGTATTCTTCACCTGACATAATTAGGAACATAAAATCGAGACGTTTGAGATGGGCAGGGCATGTAGCACGTATGGGCGAATCCAGAAATGCATATAGAGTGTTAGTTGGGAGACCGGAGGGAAAAAGACCTTTAGGGAGGCCGAGACGTAGATGGGAGGATAATATTAAAATGGATTTGAGGGAGGTGGGGTATGATGATAGAGACTGGATTAATCTTGCACAGGATAGGGACCGCTGGCGGGCTTATGTGAGGGCGGCAATGAACCTTCGGGTTCCTTAAAAGCCATTTGTAAGTAAGTAAGTATTATAATATTTATCTCATTTGCTTATTTATTTGTTTTATACGTTCTAGCAATCAATTTTATTTTGG
This sequence comes from Periplaneta americana, assembly GCF_040183065.1. Lineage (NCBI taxonomy): Eukaryota > Metazoa > Arthropoda > Insecta > Blattodea > Blattidae > Periplaneta > Periplaneta americana. The sequence continues at coordinate 32,238,477 of NC_091125.1, forward strand.
CATATTTTTGTACTCGAAATCTTTCCCAAAAGTACTGGCTTTTCTTGGCGAATCCAGAAATGCATATAGAGTGTTAATTGGGAGGTCCGAGGGGAAGAGACCTTTGGGGAGGCCGAGACGTAGAAATGTTAAATGTTATGTTTTATTTAACGACGCTCGCAACTGCAGAGGTTATATCAGCGTCGCCGGATGTGCCGGAATTTTGTCCCGCAGGAGTTCTTTTACATGCCAGTAAATCTACTGACATGAGCCAGTCGCATTTAAGCACACTTAAATGCCATCGACCTGGCCCGGGATCCAACCCGCAACCTTGGGCATTCGAGACGTAGATGGGAAGATAATATTAAAATGGATTTGAGGGAGGTAGGATATAATGGTAGAGACTGGATTAATATTGCTCAGGATAGGGACCAATGGCGGGCTTATGTGAGGGCTGCAATGAACCTCCGGGTTCCTTGAAAGCCAGTAAGTAAGTAAGTACTGGCTTTTCTTTCTAATATGAATTAAAGTTTACACATAACATAATTTTAAAAATGTACTTTACTAATAGCATTTAATTGACAGACATGGGAAGTAATCTGTCCATCAATTCATTGTAATCATACCACTAGAAAAAAAAAATGTTTCTATACATTAATTAATTGTAGACAAAGAGAAGTAATGTTCACAAAATGTTAAACAATTCTGAGAAACAGTCGACATTTTAACAACAGATAAAACATCCACTTTACTTATCATCAATTTATTTATTTATTTGAAAAATTCTTCAGTTTCATTGGACAAACATTCTTTTAGAGATTGATATTTCTAAATTTTACACAATCATCTACTAAATCAACAATTTCCTGTAATAGAGTAAATATACGAAAACAAAGAACTGGAGTTTCAACCAAGTGATATACGTAGTTCAGTACTTCTTCGATCACTGTCCGCTGCCCGCGTATCTAAATAGATTATGTAATACCTGTAAACTAACATCTTTTCTTCAAAGAAAGAAATGCTAGTACTACTGTTTTTCCTTTCATGAACACTAAAGCTTAATTTAATCTAGTATGTAAAGATTCACTTAATTTATCAAGGTATTTAAATTTATTTTTTTTTATTATTTAAATTTAAATATGCAGAATAAAGAAATATAATTACAAAACAAACAAGAGAAATAGAAATAAAATAATACAAGCAATATAAAAAGAAGATACAGTAGTATTAATAAGGTAAAACGTAACTTCCAATACAGTTTAGAATATCACAATTACTCGAGGTTTAGGCCTAAAAGTTTGTTCCAGCTTAGGTTATAGTCTGTCAGGTCACTATTTAAAGAGTCCTCCATTGCTTCTACGACTTTCGGTTTTATGAATAATTAAGGACAAGAAGCCTGATGGTATACTGGAAACAAGTTGGCTACGATTCATACAAATTTTCCAGGAAAAACAAAAGTTTATGAGCAAATAATAAAAATTGGAATATTATCCTAAATTCCATATAGGGGAGAGTCGGGTAGTATCGGACATCGGGTAATATCGGACAGTGAGTTTCTTTCATCTACCACACGATAATAGTACCTGATTGACATGGTTACGTCTCTATGATGTCGCATAGAGAAACGTAACCATGTCATTCAGGCACTACCTTATGTTGGTAGATGAAAGAATCGCACTGTCCGATATTACCCGATGTCCGACACTACCCGACTCTCCCCTATATTGATATATTTTTAAATTCAAGACATTAGGACAGTTAATATAGGACATATCATCCAAAATCCGAAGATCTTATTACCCTGATCTCGATGAACAAGAAACCCTTTTCGCCCTGTTCCTTATTTATCTGAAGACGAAAGTAAAATTAACCACTTTAACGGTTTGAAAGCATTTCTTTATCAGTAACTGAGAAAGTCCAGCTATACAACTTCTGTAAATAATCTACCATTGTTTTTTTTTCTATCCTACAGAACGACGCAGATCCAGTGTTCCATTTCCGACATGGACATGCAGATCTATCTCCACCCATAGAAACTGAGTGAGTGTTCTTAAGTTTGTCCAGTAATAGCATGGTTTACATGTGATGGCTGCAAATGCCGCTTAGACTTTCAAATAGCATGCTTTTTTTCAATTAAAGGTATAGTACGTACAGTACGTATTTTCAGTCACTCGCAGTCTCTGATATCATTAGTGTACTGAATCCTAGACATAACTTTAGAGTTTCAATGCATATGAGCTATATGAGCTATAGATTATGAGTGCGGGCACACCCTTAGTATTTTATATTATGTTGCTTGGACATACAGCGCTTCCAGCAGGAAGCAAGGAGCCAATGAAAGTTGCATGTTTAGTGTGCTCCTCTAAAGCCTTGGTTTTTCTGAACCGGCGCATGCGAGTTGCGAGGTGCAAGGCCCGCCTCTCACAAATCAGGACTACACGAGAGATAGTGAGTGGTTTCTATAGCTACGACGTGCGCAGACCTCGCACCTCTCAGCCATAGAAACCACTCACTATCTCTCGTGTAGTCCGGATTTGTGCAATGTGGGCCTAGCAACTCGCATGCGTCTGTTCAGAAAAACAAAGGCTTAAGACCTATATTACACTATCAAATTTCTGTGTCACAAAAGTTTCATAAAATATATATGATACAATCTTTTACAGTGTAATATAGCATCTTTGGTCATATCTAGTTGTGACATAGTTCTGGGATAAAAGTTATTATCATCATAATACCTTTGATAAAATCTGTGACTAAGAACAAAGAAAATGGCGAACATTAATGCATATGATCTGTGAAAACCACAAAACTTTTAATATCACATTGAATCATATGAAATATTTCATCATCCATTCTTAAATACTTAGTATAGAATTTCACATCTTCACACTAAAGTTCTCTCAGTAGAGTTTGATTGATTCCTTTTGTAGACCTACCTTTTCTTCCTACCCCAATCTCTAACCCAATACCTTTCTTTTTTAATATTAATGCAATAACCATTACTGCATTTACAATAGCAACATGCATAGAACTGTTGTGGGTTCATTATTAGAACTGTGATGAAAGATATGATAAAACCTTTCACATAGTGTAATATACTCAAAATCTAACATTGGATCTTATTACATATTTATACATTATTTTTGATCAAACATTTTGTCATATTCTGTGACACAGAAAGTTTATAGTGCAATATAGGCCTAAGTGTATGTCGTGTGCGATTATGCTAGCTGAATGGTGACCTTAAATTTTTTTACATCGGGCTACAATGTTGTAAGTGATATTTTATCAATCATAGCAGATTATGTAGTGATTATTTTATTTAGTTCGTTTGAATGTGAATTGTTTTAATATTTGTTAATATTTAATCCTGAACTTTGAATTAGGTAATTGGTTTGCATATCAATTAGCGTTATATTATTTACCGAATTTGGGGGCCAATACGGAGTAAATAGCAGACTCTTCAAATGTCAGTAATTTCTTTGACTGTAACTTTGTGCTGGAAATTAATTGTGGAAGCAGCTGTTTGGTGGACTTAAATAGGACAGGTAGTGTGATACAACAAAGCAGAGATGGCCCACACCATAACTTTCTGGTCTGAGCACAAAAATTAAGAATTATGTTCGCCAATTCAGAAATCTTGGTTCAAGTGCCATTTTACAATTCCATGATTGAAGTTTTCGACAAGAAGGACCTCGGAATTGATCTGAAATACAATTAAAACGGTGTATATTTTAACATTTAGGACAATTTGGATTCACTCAGGAACGATAATAATAATAATAATAATAATAATAATAATAATAATAATAATAATAATAATAATAATATATTATTATTATTATTATTATTATTATTATTATTATTATTATTATTATTTGTATTATTATTCGTTTTATTACAAGGAAGCTGGTGTCTCTGTGATCCATCTGTGTTTGTTTTAATCCCAATCGAAATCACTGTTGTCGACACGTATTGTACGAGTGTTTGTCTTTTACTTTCATACCTGAGAGGTTTCTAAACAAAGAATATTTACTGTGGTTAAGTAATGTACTTTGCTCAAGATGCCAAGCTCCAGCAGTAAGTGGTACTCTTCCGCCCGCTACGTCTACCAGCAAGTTGTTGACTGTGAGTGATGGATGGCTCCATTCTTGAAGTATGGGTGGCGACATGAACTTATGGCTTTACTTTTTTTATCCACTCATGTAAGTGTTTCGATCTTAAATTACAAAAAGTTCGTGATTTTCATAATGTAGAAATAAATAAATTGCGAATGGTGACGTGAAATATGTTAAAAGGGGGATTTTTGATGCCAGTAAAAGATTTCACATTAAACCGGAGGATCGTAAATACACTGTGATCTAAAATGTCAACGATTTTTCTTGAACTTTATGTACACGTAGGAAACTATAAAGATATATGATTTGTATTAATAAATTTATTGTAAATCTAAATAATTTTTTGCTACGATAGTGCATAAGGTTGCATTTTACCCACTGTTATCAGTGTCTAAAGTGAGCCTTTAAAACACTAATGCGTAAAAAAGGAAGTAATCACTTTAGGCACTGCTATTCATTTTACGCACTGCCAAAGAAAATGTAATATTCAAAGTATAAATTTCATTCAGTAAGAAATGACTGCATTACCTCGATCTTTCATGACGTAAATATTACACGTAACACAAATAAGTAACAAATTTAATATTCACATCTATATTCTGAAGTTACATGTAGTAGCCTACTGATTGTAACAAGATTTTATCAACTGTGCCTAACTGGTTTGTTGATTATATGGCCAGTTTAGACGGCCATGAAATAGTAAACATGAATAAAACAGGCTGCCATTCCGTGGATACTTGTGTCTTAAAGATTCTGAGTTTAAACGGCCATGACATTGTGATCTTATAACCTCTCCAACTTGAAATATTTATTTGATGAAAATTTCTGCTATCATAGGAAAACATTGTATGACACAGGTTCGTAAAATTATCTTTTTGGAACGAGAGTCTTTACGAACTTCTTTCATAAAATAACTAGTAATTAAAGGAAAAGAAATAGGCAATGTGAGGATTTTTGGACACGAAAGTCAATATACGCCTATGTCTCTGTCTACTTTCCATACGGACTTCATGGTGAACGTCATTTAAAATGTAATGAATGTGCTTTTACCCATTGTTTACTATAATTCGCTTTATGTATTTTGTTTTGTAAATAATTTATTTCTTAAGTTGCGTTAAAATTATATAAAAACTAGTGGCTTGTGCAGCAAATACTGCTGCAAATTAAGTTCGTTAGACGTTCAAATAAAAATTTTTCAGATTTATTTTCAATGAAGAATACTTGTCTTTTTTATAGTTATCTGCTTCCATAATAATGAAGCATACTCCCTCTGAATGGATTTTTTTAGGCGAAATACTTTTTCTTGAACCTATCCAACTTCAGTTTTTGAGTTTCAACGCGAAAACGCAAGTATCAATGTCAGAACGATAGCAGAAGCTATTTCAGGTCATTGTGGATTGTAGGCAAAAGTTAAAAAAAAATGTCAGGTTTGCTAAGCTTTCGAACAATAGCATTTTCGTATAGCTGCTGCATGTAGAACTTGATATGTAGAGCGTAAAATCATTTTATCCTACTAAGAGATCTTGCTGAAATGATCTGGAGACTACAAAAATTTCTAGGCCTCTTATTTTATCAGTAAGTAATACCTTTTGATCTTTCCGTAGGAACTGTAATTTTTGCGCTCTCTCGAGCCAATACTGAAGACAATGACACATATCAATATCTACACTACACCGCCATTAAGTATATGAAAAAGACCCAACCCCACTGGGTTAATAAGTATAAAATATTTGATTTTTAATAACAATATTATTATCTTACTTCAGTTTTGTGGTTATATATAGCAGCCACTCAGTAAATTATAGAAATGAAGATCTAAATTAAGATATTCTCTACATTTACTTACATAACCACAAAACGTTTCACTTTCATGTCATCAATATAGCATCAATATTATGTACAATTAATGAAAAATAGATGCATCATGATATTAACTACAATAATATTTCATTTCTAATGGTAATAATGTCATCAAACCATCTCAAGTTTCGTAGATTTGAATATCCAATACACTGCAGAATCAGTTTTTAATAACAAATTGAATTGAGCATGTCCGCAATCCTGCAGGTCATGGCCTTCGTGTAATAGCCTATTGTTTATTGTAGTGTGTGTTTTGTTCTGAGATTCAATCAAGTCGGCCGTGATTGAATAAAATTAGTTCTCAAAACTGACAACAGATGGATTTTGGAAAATAGGAAAATTATGTAGGAAAATTAACATTTCACTGAAAACTACTATTTTTCCGAAAAACTTTGGATGCCAGGCATGAAAATGAGGGGTCACTCATTAAAATCCGTTCAGCCGTTTTCCCGTAATTTCCATTACCAGTTCAAATTATATATATAGATACTACAATAGATCTGTATATATGAGCAACAATAAGAATTAGAGAAATGGATTATATTTCTAGAACATTTCTCAGAGACAGAATTGCATCAGAAAACTAAAAGTGTAAAACCTGGATGTGAGAACAATAACGGTCGATAGCTGTACACGATCCTGGAACTTATGTTCAAATTATTTTTCTGGCCACTGCCATTACCACTTCACATACTGTAGGCCTACATCATGGGAACACCATTTAATGAAAACTTCATAACTTTTAACTTCTGAAAATTAGTGCTTCGAATCTGTATCATGAACCGTTTGCCATTTTCAAAACTGCATAGTTACAGTCCACTACATTATTCTTTGTAGCTCAGACGTAGAGCGAGTCCCTGTTGGTCCGGAGTTGCGTTAGGGCGTGAGTTCGATTCCCCTTTGGGCTGATTGTCTGGTTGTGTTATTGCCGAGGTTTTCCCTAACCGTAAGTCGAATGTCTGGTAATCTATGACGAATCCTCTGCCTCATCTCGCCAAATACCATCTCGCTATCACAAATTACATCGACGCTAATTAGCAAAATAGTTGATACAGCGTCGTTAAATAAGAAAGTAAAATAAAATAAAAGTAAAAATATTTTACTTCTGTATGTGAATGTAAACTATATTAGGCCTATACGATAGTTTGACCCACATACTGCGACTGGATCATAGCTTTATTTGTCAATGTCTGTATTAGTTGTTGCTCCACATAGTCTGATAGAAGAGTATTCATCTTCCGTCACAGGAAATTGATGATGACTTGTTGACGTAATTGATGATTGGAACATTTGTACTGACCACCCAAGGGGATATCAAAAGAAATGAACTCAATTCTATTGTGTTTTATAATTCGAAAGCTCTTACTAATCATAACAATCTCTATAATGCTCTCAGGTGCAAGAAAATTGAGCAGAAATTCTTGTCCATGCCTCTCCGTTGATATCAATGCTTCGATTCCGTGTAGGTCCAATATATTTTGTCTTTAAAACGTGGTATATACCAATATTTCTATTATGAAATCAAATAATTATTTTGGAGTTTAAATGAGTTATATGGATATTTATAGGCACATTTGATATACTGATAATGTACACATGAGGCTTGCAGGTTAGAGAATTAACGCTTTTAATTTCTGTCGTCATAATCAGCAGTATCATACCTTAGAAACAGACATTCTTACTTCAAACGAATTCGATCATTGCAACGTATTTCATGAAGATCGTGTGTTATATTTCCCCTCTTATTCGGTAAATATTGCGAGTAAAATCGTGAATTTTGTCCATATAGATAGACAGTCAAATAAATAATCCTTTATCTCTCTGGTATCCGGTTTTCGTGTAAATTTAATTTAAAAACCACTAATTTAAAGCCACTAACCAATACGACCAGCTTGCAACATTGTAGCTAGGAAGGGAAATGGGTGTAGTTCGCTAATCGAGACAGACCTGAGTTCGTTGACCTGTTACATCTGTATTAGGAGAAGAAAGATCAGTGTGTTAGCGACGATGTTGCCAGAATGCTGAAATTTTGAACTCAATTTCCTAATTAACGGTGCATTTAATCACAAAACGTAATATAGGTTTTCTATTCATTTAAGTGTACCCTATCGTGCCTTTTAACCTTCAGGATTAGGCCTATTTATTTTTACCGTTTATAAAGAAAAGTGATAGATTGTCAGCAGATTCAATTAAAAAACGGAAACAAATAAATTATATTAACAAGAATACTATGGAATAAATTGATTAATACATTTATAGCCCTGTCACCCAAAAAGCCTGAAGTAATAATGGAAGTAATAGCGATGAAGTTACAGGAGAATGGAGAAATTTACACAACGCAGAGCTGCACTCATTGTATTCTTCACCTGACATAATTAGGAACATTAAATCCAGACGTTTAAGATAGGCAGGGCATGTAGCACGTATGGGCGAATCCAGAAATGCATATAGAGTGTTAGTTTGGAGGCCGGCGGGAAAGAGACCTTTGGAGAGGCCGAGACGTAGATGGGAATATAATATTAAAATGGATTTGAGGGAGGTGGGATATGATGATAGGGACTGGATTAATCTTGCTCAGGATAGGGACCAATGGCGGGCTTACGTGAGGGCGGCAATGAACCTCCGGGTTTCTTAAAAGCCAATAAGTAAGTAAGTAAATGATGATGATGATTATGATGATGATATTTTTTTTTAATTTGGAATATTCCATAATACAATAGTTTTCCTTCTCTCTTAGTTACACAAATTTTCTGTGCCATAAATTCTACAGTGCTTGGGAAAAGTGACATAAGTCAGTTTCCACAAACCCTTTTTGATAATTTATTGACAACTTACACTGGTTTATGTCGATTTTATTTTTTTCTGTATGAATTATTGTAATGGGAGAAATACTTATGTCTCTTTTTCCAAGCGAGCAGATGTCACTTTTTCCAGGCACTGCAGAATTGTCCGCTTCACCTTCCTTGCATCAAGTCACGGCGAAGTTATGTCCCGTTTCACTCCGTCTATCCATCTCTCTCTCTGGGTCTTCCTCTTGTTCTTTCTCCCTTTGCTTTCCAGTTTAAAATTTTAGTTATCCCTCATCTGATATTCTTTTAATGTGCCCATACTATCTTAGTCTTTGTTCTTCTATTACCTCCAAGATGATGTTCTTGCTGCTCATAATTTTCCTAATAGCAGTATCTCGCACATTATTATTATTATTATTATTATTATTATTATTATTATTATTATTATTATTATTATTATTATTATTATTTTAGCTGATCTCCAGAAGTCACTTTCAGTTAATAGTAATTTGTTCACTTGCTGTGTATTAAACGTCCTCGTTTATGAACCGTACAATAAAATACTTCGAAAAATATTGTTAAATAATTT